>NC_134484.1:446960705-447005705 GCF_040206685.1 Ascaphus truei
AGAGTGTTCCACCCACAGGTAAGGCCAATGACTATTAAATCATGGCCCGACCAGTAATGTCAATGACTCTTAAATCATGGCCCGCTAGCCAGGACCGTCCCAAGTCCCAGCCGCTTAGCTGACCCCACGTCAGCCTCGAGATGAACCCCAGGTACTCAAAGCATAATGAGCCCTGCCCACTCGCCAACCATGCCACCACTAGGCATTACCGTAACTGAGCCTCGTCTGGTAAGTTTACCCTGCACTAACCCTCAACCAGTCACCACTAACAGGACTATTTAATCCCGTAAACTAGCCCCGAACCTCCAGACCTGCAGAAAACTTCCAAACATGAGCTGAAGGACTGGTGACACATGTATAAGTATCTTTAACCTAAAAAACAGGCATCGCATCGGCCCGGCCGCTCACCTACCTCATTGTCAGTTGCGAGATGGGCCCCAGGTACCCAAAGCACAATGAGCCCTGCTCACACGAGCCATCTGAAACCTTCCTGGCTTCAGCCAGGACCACCGTCCTGGTGGAATGAGCGTACATTGTCTCTTCTCTGAAGCGGCCGTGGCCCGATACCAGGTTCAACCAAACTAGGGTAGAATTGGCTCCCACCCACAAAGGCGGTGCCCCTCCCCTTATTGCTTCCACGCTGAGAGACAAAACAGCACCAGGACCACTAAGGAGGCCCTCCCCCTCAGCAATATGCCAAGCAGAGGGGAGGGGACTGCAGTTTGGATCGCATGCATCCCGTGCCTAACATCAAAATTTGTAAACATAATTATGCCCCTTTACAAAGCATTAGTGAGACCACACCTTGAATATGGAGTACAATTTTGGGCACCACTCCTTAGAAAATACATTATGGAACTAGAGAGACTGCAGAGAAGGGTCACCAAATTAACAAAGGGGATGGACAATCTTAATTAATGAAGAGAGGCTAGCTAAATTAGATTTATTTACATTAGAAAAGAGACGTCTAAGAGGGGATATGATAACTTTACAAATATATTCGGGGAGCTTTCAAAAAAGAACTATTAATCCCAAGGGCAGTACAAAGGACTCAGGGGCATCCCTTAATGTTGGAGGATAGGAGATTTCGCCAGCAACAAAGGAAAGGGTTCTTTACAATAAGGGCAGTTAAAATGCGGAATTCATTACCCATGGAGCCTGTGATGGCAAATACAATAGATTTGTTCAAAAAAATGTTGGACATCTTTTTTGAAAGGAAAAGTATACAGGGATATACCAAATAAGTAAACATGGGAAGAATGTTGATCCAGGGAATAATCCGATTGCCAATTCTTGGAGTCAGGAAGGAATTATATTTTCCCCCTTATGAGATATCATTGGATGATAGGACACTGGGGTTTTTTGTTTGTCTTCCTCTGGATCAATAAGGAAGAATAGATATAGAATAAAGTATCTGTTTAAATTTTAGCATAGGTTAAACTTGATGGACGTATATGTCTTTTTTCAACCTCATCTATTATTTAACTATGACACCCCCGTGTGTCCACAAGAGGACATCTATCTCAACAGCAATGGCTCTTAAACAAAGGCGCTTTACTTTATCTCTGCCGCCTTTGGCGGGTTACAGCAGGGTTCTGCTATATCCAAATGTTACCTCACCAGGAACATGGATTAGAGATCCCAATTTATCCTCCCTGTGTCTGAACATGGCCTGCCCTAGATGCTTACCCCAACCTATTTGGCCAACTAAGAGGCTACCCAGGGCTTAACCCTCCCTTAATTGCCTTGGAGCTATTTCAAGGGGAAGGAGGGGGAACCGCAAGGGCAGCAGAAGGCCTAATGACCAAGGCTCTCCCCCACCAGGTCTTAGCCACGATCTACTCCTTCCACGTGGCTCGCTGATGCTACACGCTCCGCCCCCTCGATACCCAGCCTTGCTGAAGGCCTAGCATGCCACTCCAGCTGCCCACGTGGCAGCCAGCTATTGACCCTAGTGTGGCCTCAGCCTGCATCAAGCAGAATAGTCCTGCACACAGAGGATAGGAACGACACCAGACATCCTGCAAATCAGAAGAAGGGTCTGCGCCCATATGCCCCAGCGGCCTCCTTACACCCCTTGCTGTGCCGGCCGGTGGCTGTGGTAGGCCTAACGCACTCCGCACCTGCGGCCCCCAAAGCCGCTGTCGATCCAGACGACAGCCCCTGAACCCGGCACTGCAGCAACCTTCAACCAGGGACTGCCCTCCGCATGCAGCTGCCAACGACCAGGATGAGCAAACAACTCCGGCATCGGAAAAACAAAGTGAGGGGCGTCAAATGATCTCCCACCCCTCACTGCCTCCCTATATCCCCTTCCAGAGCGTCACCAGTGATCAAGAGGGGAAAGTGGGGGGCGGGGGAGGGGGGGGGGAGAGAAAGAGAGAGCATGGACCCGCATTTCACACAGGGCTCAGTGCTTTGTTTTCAGAGATCTTTACAGGAGAATAGTACAGGCATACCCCGCATTAACGTACGCAATGGGACCGGAGCATGTATGTAAAGCGAAAATGTACTTAAAGTGAAGCACTCCCTTTTTCCCACTTATCGATGCATGCACTGTACTGCAATTGTTATACACGTGCATAACTGATGTAAATAACGCATGTGTAACAGGCTCTATAGTCTCCCTGCTTGCGCACAGCTTCGGTACAGGTAGGGAGCCGGTATTGCTGTTCAGGACGTGCTGACAGGCGCATGTGTGAGCTGCCATTTGCCTATTGAGCGATATGTACTTACTCACGAGTGTACTTAAAGTGAGTGTCCTTAAACCGGGGTATGCCTGTATAAATAAAGTGCAAGTGCAAGTTAACATTGGTGTCCCTGCCCTTGATAAACAGACAGCACATTTGCACAAATTATGTGAGTCTGTACTTCGCATCACAAATGGCCTTTTTTTGGGGCAAAAAGTGGCACAAGTATGCTCATTTTAACCTGCCCTTGTGTGCAGCTATGCACTAACTCAGGGGTGCGCAAACTTCCTGTGCTGTGCCCCTGCCTGCTCTTGTGCTCGATGGCGCCTCCACTTACCTTTAATGAAGTGTCAAATGATGCTGCAGGGTCATGTCACGTCACGTGACCTGCAGCGTCATTTGACGCCACGTCTCCATGGTAATGGGCGGCATTTGACGCCGCGTTGCCATGGAGACGTGTGGACAAGAAGCGCGGGGCCTCTGTAACCGCCGCGCCCCCCAATAAAGTCTTGCGCCCCCCACTTTGCGCACAACTGCACTAACTAACCATTAATTTATCAATCTGCGCAATCAGCATGCAAATGTTTCTTTTTTTAAATTCTTTTGGCCACATTGAATAGGTCTGCGCTAGGCGTAAAGTGCAACAAAATCAACTGCCAAGTTGAACCTGGTATAAACCCTAAAAAGCCTGTTTGTATTCTAAGTGCAGAATTACGTTGCTACAGTATTTATCAACCAAAAATGTATGTGATGCAGCACAAATGTTTCACTACTGTATGTAGGTTAGCAAAATATAAATATATTCTCAGTGTGGCTGTTCCAACTAATATTACAGTAATTATGTATATTTATTAATACTAATTATAAATATTTTTAAAAAAAACACAGAGAATTTTTTATTTAAATTGTATCAATTAGGCACACAACAAAAATAAACCAGTATGATTTTAGTGCACAAGTCCCTGTGTCATTTTAGTCTGCTGGAACCATAAACCTTTTCACAAGGGGAATCATATTACAGCAACATATGTGAGACTGAGGAAAGAAACCTTGTTACACTACAGGAAGTCAAGAGAAGAGGCGGGGGAGCTGAAATCTGTGTGTGTGTGTGTGTTTTAAGAATAAACCATTTACCATACCGTTCAGTGGCGTCATGTCACGTCGTTTACTTTAACTAAAACAAACCAGAGTTCAATTGGTTACTAATTTATCACAAAGAAAGCAGCAGCAGCAGCAGCACAGGCATCAGTGTCAGACATACAGGGAGTTGGAAGGTGCAGATCTGAGCTTTGGCTGCACTGTTTGTGATCTCTGAAACACAAGCAAGACTCTTCTCCCATGGCATCTGCTGCATATTACCTGGGGTTTGACTTCAGCACTCAGCAGGTATGCCTAGTAGACACTTCTCTCCCTCATTCTTCATACTGTACTGAACACAAAGGAGGAGGTTTGACATTCCAGAAAGGTAGAGAACATGCTGTTTGCATCTGTCTTATATCACATGCAGATCTTTATGCCAAGTATTGGTGGAGATTTGTGATCCTAAGGGCAAAAAAGTGACAGACAAAGATACAGAATGTGATACAGTACATGCCTTTGTAGCATGTGTCCCTATAACTCATCTAACAGCTCCCCAAAAGCATGGAGTAAAAGATGTGAGCAATACTGTACTGTAACTTAATGCAGGGTGAAAATACCTCTCTAAGCATCAATTCTCATATCCATATGTGGTCCTCCTAAACGGTTCCTGTTGTTTTTTTCCATTGAAGCAGACTTTAGGAAATATTCTGGAAGCAAGACATCACTAGATTTGTCAAAGAAAAAAGCCAATTTGTGCAATTTCCCTGCAGCTGGGAAACTTTGATAGGTACAGAAGCTCTCCTGTGTTTGCACGTACAGTAACCTGCATGTTTTCAGAGGTTCCTGCTGTTCTGTCTGCAAACAGACCTTTGTTACTTGAAAGGTACCTTCTTGTGTGGCAGAAATAATTGCAATAAATTTAGAGAACTCAAACAATATAACAAAAAAAATGATTTGCACTTTTTAAACGTTATTCTACCATTATAAATGAATGCATGGAATAACGTTGCCAATTGAGAGCACATCACTACCCAAAATCCTTGTCTGAAGCCTATCAACAGTATGTTGTGATAACACGGTGAGTGAAGCAGGCTTGGGGATATGCACAATACGCATGAACACATTCATGAGTATATACAGATGTTGCCAACATTATAACAACACCAGTTTACCTATTAACAAAGCTTAACACAATACATCCATACCTTCACCCCTTCCCCCCAAGAAAGTGCAAATATAAACTGTGTTTTAATTCAGTAGCGACAACGTGGGAAGAAGGTTTTAATCTAATTTATATATATAGAAGACTGAAATAATGTTTGTGTGTGTATTTGTGCCCCCTGTCATTGGCCGGCGGCCGGCCACAGCTCATTGGCCTGCGGGGTGGGCTGAGGGCACAGCAGGGCGTACCCCCTCACACCGCGTGTGCCTCTTGGCCTCACTTCGACTTGGCAGCTCACTTGTCAGGACCACACAGTGACTACTTTGCTACTCCTCTCACAAAGCTACTTCACCGCCGCTGATCTCACACTTCCACCCGCTCCCTCACTCTCTCCCCCCCCCCCCCAACGGTCCCCGGCACCGCTACCCACGTCCGCCTCACCTCTCTCCCCCCTTCCGGTCACACCACTAGCAACGCTCCCCGGTGCCGCCGGCACCGCTACCCAAGCTCCTCGGCAGCGCCGCCGCCACCAGTGCACACTGCCTCACTTCTCTCTCCCCCGCAGGGCACCGCCACCACCCGCCGGGAACCAGCCCCGCCCCCACAGCACGCTTCCCCTGTGCGCCCCCGCCACCCCCCACGGGTGCCAGAGCTGTGCGAGGGGGGGGGGTGCCGGAGCTGTGAGGGGGGGGGGCAAGCTGTGCAGGGGGGAGGGAACTGAGCTGACAACGGGGAGGGCGCCTTCATGTCAAAAGGGGGGGAACAGATTCATGTGAACGGGGGAGAAAGAGAAAGGGGGGAGAAAGGTGGGGGAGAGAGAGAGGAGAATGGGGAGAGAGAGGGCGGAGCGGAGAGAGTGGGGAGAGCCAAGAGAGAGAAGGGGGAGCCGAGAGAGAGAGAGAGAGGGGAGCCGAGAGAGAGAGGGGAGTCGAGAGAAAGGGGGAGCGGAGAAAGAGACAGGGGTAGCAGAGAAAGAGACAGGGGGAGCAGAGAAAAAGACGGGGAGCGGGAAAATTAAATTCCGGGCAACGCCGGGTAGATCAGCTAGTACTTTCTATTTATGGTTGTTGGTACAATCATGAGTCAATTTGCTAATTAACGTATAATAATAAAAAGCTCTCTGTGCTAGTCAGCCCATGGCTTTTATGTTTCATGAGGCTCCAGTTAGTTCCTTAGGAGCAAAGGATTCCTCCACCCCATTATGGCAACTTCATACCCCGTCCTGCTTTGCATGTACAGTATCTTCTCTGTTGATTGTGCTTAAAAACATAACACAAAAATAAAACTTTAGATGTCAATTACTGAGGGTCTTTCATAAGTTCCAGGTGCCCATTAGCTTCCCTCCTCCTTAGTAATTACACACCCACTCCTGCAATGTGACCTGTCAACAAAGAAGACCTTGGAGCAGAAGAGAAGCATTTAAGAGGCACTCCGGTGGACACATTTTTGTGTACTTACCTTGGAAGGGGGTGCCGATAGCAGCCCAGTCGGGGCTAGTCTGGGCTATCGAAATGGTGACGTTCAATGTCCCGCGCCATGTGAGCCAATAGGAAGTTGTGACATCATCCCTTGCGGCTTCCTATTGGCCCAAGTGACGCGGATCATTTATATTGCGCAGAGATACTGGCACCTCTTCGGAGGTAAGTATCTCAGGAAGCAGGAGGTCTTTGGAGCTGAAATGAACACGGTGCAACTCCAGAGACCACTGCTTAAAAAAAAATAATATATATACAGTTAGGTCCGGAAATAATTGGACACTGATACAAGTTTTGTTATTTCGGCTGGGTACCAAAATAAATTCAAGTTACAGTTAAATAATGAATATGGGCTTAAAGTGCAGTCTATCAGCTTTGATTAATTTGAGGGTATTCACATCCAAATTGGAGGAAGGGTTTAGGAATTACATCTCTTTAATATGTAGCCTCTTCTTTTTCAAGGGACCAAACGTAATTGGACAATTGACTCAAAAGCTGTTTCATGGACAGGTGTGGGCTATTCCTTTGTTATTTCATCATCAATTAAGCAGGTAAAAGGTCTGAAGTTGATTCCAGGTGTGGCATTCGCATTTGGAAGCTGTTGCTGTGAACCCACAACATGCGGTCAAAGGAGCTCTCAATGCAAGTGAAACAGGGCACCCTTAGACTGAAAAAAAAAAAAAAAAGAAAATCCATCAGAGAGATAGCAGGAACATTAGGAGTGGCCAAATCAACAGTTTGGTACATTCTGTGAAAAAAAGAACGCACTGGTGAGCTCTGCAACACAAAAATGCCTGGACGTCCACAGAAGACAGCAGTGGTGGATGATCGTAGGATCCTTTCCATGGTAAAGAAAACCCCCTTCACAACATCCAGCCAAATGAAGAACACTCTCCAGGAGGTAGGCATATCATTATCCAAGTCTACCATAAAGAGAAGACTTCACGAGAGAAAATACAGAGGGTTCACCACAAGGTGCAAACCTTTCATAACCCTCAAGAATAGAGGGTTAGATTAGACTTCGCCAAACAATATCTAAAAAAGCCAGCCCTGTTCTGGAACAGCATTCTTTGGACAGATGAAACTAAGATCAACCTGTACCAGAATGATGGGAAGAAAAAAGTATGGAGAAGGCTTGGAACAGCTCATGATCCGAAGCATACCACATCATCTGTAAAACACGGTGGAGGCAGTGTGATGGCATGGGCATGCATGGCTTACAATGGCACTGGGTCACTAGTGTTTATTGATGATGTGACAGAAGACAGAAGCAGCCGGATGTATTCTGAAGTGTATAGGGATATATTGTCTGCTCAGATTCAGCCAAATTCAGCAAAGTTGATTGGACGGCGCTTCACTTTACTGATGGACAATGACCCAAAACATACTGCGAAAGCAACCCAGGAGTTTTTTAAGGCAAAGAAGTGTAATATTCTGCAATGGCCGAGTCAATCACCTGATCTCAACCCGATCAAGCATGCATTTCAATTGCTGAAGACAACACTTAAGGCAGAAAGACCCACGAACAAACAACAACTGAAGACAGCTGCAGTAAAGGCCTGGCAAAGCATCACAAAGGAGGTACTGGCTCTTGTACAACCAACCTAACACTTAAGAGACCCACAAGGTCGAAAAAGTCTGTCTGTGAGTGGTTTTACTGGCTTTTCATCTCAACCCAGGCTATGTTTTTAAAGCTGTGTTTAAAGCAGCATGCCTTGGCTTAAGGGTTGTTCATGTAATGTGAGCTAGAGACAAAAGGTGGCACTGTGTGCACATGTGCATGTCATTTCCCAGAATCCCTTGCTGCAGTAGAAGTGCTGTGTGCTGGGTGATAATGGTGAAAGATGGGGTATCAGACCTGTCTAAGACATGCAAATGAGCAAACAGTATTTTTTCCTTTGCTATCTGTATATAGGTATGTATATATACAAAATAGTTTCCCCAGCAGTGCTTCTTTTAAAGGGGAAAACCTTCAGTGCTGAGCGGGAGCGCGCCTCAGCGCGCTTCCGCCAGCAAGCACGTAACATGGCCGAGGCCTAACAGACTGTCTGGGCATGGACGATTAACACTGCTTTAATCTTTCCGGGTTGCAAAATGCCAATGCTTTCGGATGCCGCAGATTTCAGCCTGTCGGTCCGTGGCAAGGAGGCAGTAAATGACGCTGCATCTGTAGTCCATAAATCTTGGCTCTTGAGTTTACTGAGGACCATCCAGTGGGGCCAATCCGATTATGCTCTAAAGCTACTACTCTGAGAACTCCCTCCGAGCACATGCTTACTCTTCCAGAATGAGAAGAATCTTGGCCCATTCCAGTGTTTTTTTCAGTTTATTCTCAAGAGTGCTGAGGACATTACCTTTGTTGCCTTTACTATGAGCTGTCACTATATGGGGCACGTTCCTTAACTTAAAACAATGAACAGGGACAGGACACTCTTAAAATACATATCTATACACAAACATATTTACAGGACTCACTGTGAGGCTCTCAGAACTTAGAGGGACCTGTTCTAGAACATTGGGAGGAGCTATATATACCCTTCTATCTCCCTATGGTGACATCACTGGTCTCAAGACATCCTACATACCATGATGGGGAGAGGCAATACCAGGGTGATCCCATCCAGTCAAACCCATTAAGGCCTTTAACCCCTTACATAATTTAGTAGTCACAGAGGCGGGCTACATATACAATAGTATATATGTATAACTTTGATTGGATATCAATCCTGAACATCATTAACCATTATTGTATTAATACTATATTGTTATTATTATGGCTGTTAATTGAATTATGTTATAATTGAGCTATATATGTTTAATTTATACAATAAGTGCTATGCAGATTAAAGGAGCAATCCATGCAATATCCTGCATGTTTTTTTTAAATACATCACTTCTGTAGTAATAGGTACTACTTACTACCTTTTTTTTATTCAACAATGCCATTTTTTAGGAGTTTGAATATACTGTGCATCCTTTGATTTCTATAGCAGGTTTTAGCAAACCTCCCCAGCACTGCTAGATCTTTGTAACACTTTCCTGTTTGTGGTAATTTGTTGCCAATATTCCCAGCAGTTTGAGCTGCAAACTGTAACAATAGGTAATGTTACAATAGTAATATAAAAATACATTGTAGCTGCTGAGTTACACTGACTGAAGGATTGATGGAAACTGAAAGGCGGACATTTAGTGAACCCTGGAAGCAGGATTTTGCTGATCGATCTCAGGACAACTAATCTATCGGCAGGTTAGGTAATGCGTTTTCAATAAAGGTAATCAAAGGCTGCAATCATAAAAAAAATGTAAATCTCTTTTTGTTTTAAAGTGCCGCTTGGATTCCCTCTTTAATAGTATGCAAGATGTAAAATAAAATTGTATATAGACCCATCACGATCATTGCAACCCTTTTAACTTCATGAAGCCTGAAGAATGCAATTTTCTTGAATATTTGAGGTGCGTGAATAAGGCTTTAGGGCTAGATCTACTAAACAATGTTAAATCAAGGCTAATAATGTGACATACTGTAACTTAAACCAGGAATGTAACACTATATTCAGCATGGTAAGTATTTGCAATAATAACAGCCATAATTGAGTTTATTAGCCTGGACTTAACGTCATGTTGTTTCAGGATAACACTGCATTATCTTCAAATAATGTGACGTTACTTAATCCCTGGAATTACTCCCAGTCCATCTCCCATATTGCTCCTCAAACACTTTTTCAGTGTCTGGTTTGAAGTAACTCCATCGTAGATATAACTTAAATAACAGAATTTACCGGTGTTTACTTTAACTGAGTTTAGGGAGAAGGAGCGGCTGTCACACTTACCTCTACTCCGCACGGAGACCGACCCGGGGATGCAACACAGGGCAGAGTCATGCGCCCACGCACTGCCAGGGCAGTGCAGGCACAGCAGCGTGATGTCGGCGCTCCGCGATGCGCATCGCGCACGCGCGCGGGTTGCTCGGCAACCGGGAGGCAGGAGAACTTGAAGGAGCTGCTGGAGCCTCCCACAGGCGGAGACTTGGAGAATAGGCCGCATGACGTCGTCACGACGCGCATCGCGCACGCACGCGGGTTGCTCGGCAACCAGACCTATCATTAAGAAGACCTGATTCCAGGCTGTTTTGGATTAGTGTCTCACTGACACCATTGGTGGACCAGAGCACACCCCTGCAAAGTAATTGGATCCTTCCCACATATATACCTGCTTCTGTCTGTCTTTCATTGCTGAGCATAAACTCCTGTTTATGCATTGTGCTCACCGCTGCTGTCTAGTTTTGTCTTGAACTTTGTCTGTCCTGTTTGACCCTGCCTGTTCCTTGGATTTCTACACTCTCCAGCGCTTTGACCCCGGCTTCGTTCCTCGACTATTCTACCTTCTATTACCCTGGACCTTGGCTACGAAACTCTACCTACCCGGACTCTCCAACCCTGGAATACGGCAAGTACCCTGACTACCCTGACCTCTCCAACCCTACGACGCGGTACGACTTGGACTACGCATTCCGGACAGGACTGCGTGGTTGTGGGTCGGTGCCTATTCATCCCCACCTCAGCCCCGCGGTCTACCGTCCTGTTTGTGGTGAGCGCAGGGTGACAATATGCTCAGCCCAACAAACATGGACGCCGCTGAGGTGGCCCGACGCCTAGACACCCATGAGGAATGCTTCCGACAACTTACCGGATCATTTACACTGAAGGAACAACTAGTTTCCCAACTTAAACAAGACGTTGATACCCTGACGGAACAAGTTAGACGTCTAACAGTATCTGCCACCAACACCGCCCCACTCGCAGCCACTCCTGCTCCCATCACACCTACCTCTGAGCCACGACTACCTGCGCCCAACCGATATGCAGGGGATCCCAACGGTTGTCGGGGTTCCTGAACCAGTGCTTCATACAGTTTGAGCTACTGCCCTCTCAATTCCCGTCTTCACGAATAAAGGTCGCATACATAATCTCCTTGCTGACTGACGCCGCTATGGCATGGGCATCTCCTATCTGGGAGCAACGCCCAGATTTGACCTCTGACCTCACTCTCTTCATCACCGAATTCAGAAGGGTGTTTGACACCCCAGGGCGTAAGGTTACGGCTGCATCTACTCTGCTTAATATTTCTCAGGGAGACCGTACTGTGGCTCGTTATGCCCTGGACTTCCGGACGGTGGCTTCCGAGACCGGCTGGAACGATGTGGCCCTATCTGCAGTCTTCTGGCAGGGTCTGTCCGAACGGTTGAAGGACGAACTAGCAGCTCTGGATCGTCCCGCTGGACTTGAGGATCTGATAAACCTGTGCATCCGGATGGATCAGCGCCTCCAAGAGAGAAGGATGGAAAAAAACAAACACCCCCGAGGTATACAATCATCTTCCTTTTCCACCATAGGTCCTCTACTCTCCACAACTCCCGTCCTAGATGAACCCATGCAACTGGGAGGGACTAGTCTTTCGCCTATCGAGAGGCAACGGAGAAGACGAGCAGGACTGTGCCTCTACTGTGGCAATAATGGCCACCTGGTATTCAACTGTCTGCTGAAGCCGGGAAACGCCAAAGCCCAGTGAGTATAAGGAGGATCACGCTGGGTACTGCAACTTTTCCCCCTCCTCAACCCTCTACAAGGATTTATCTACCTATCTCCATATCTGGTGAGACCTTCACAATACAGACACGGGCCTTTCTGGATTCGGGGTCAGGGGGAAACTTCGTGGACCAAGAGTTCGCTATCAAGAATAAAATACCGTTGGTACCCAAAGATCGACCGGTAGGTCTTGAAGCCATTGACGGACGACCCTTGCAGCCCGCGATCATTTCCTTACAAACTACGCCCCTTAAGATGACTAGCGACTTCCACTCCGAGACCATAACATTGGATGTCATTCACACCCCCTCCTCGGACATCATTCTGGGACTTCCGTGGTTCCGGATCCACAATCCAGTCATTGACTGGACAGAGGCCACGCCACTTCGTTGGAGTTCTTTTTGCTTGGAGCATTGCATGTCTGCTCCTAAGGCAGTGGCAGGACTGGAGGTCACGGATCCTAACAGGGTACAGCTGCCGGGAATATACGAGGATTTTCGCGATGTCTTTGACAAACGCCAAGCAGAAGTACTCCCGCCACATCGGACGTACGACTGTCCTATCGATCTTCTACCCGGGGCCATTCCCCCCAGAGGAGGGTCATACCCACTATCTATTCCTGAGACCCAGGCGATGAGAACATATATTCAGGAGAATCTCCAGAGGGGGTTCATTAAGAAATCTTCATCACCTGCTGGGGCAGGATTTTTTTTCGTCAAAAAGAAGGACGGAACCCTCAGACCCTGCATTGACTATTGCGGTCTCAACAAACTCACCATAAAGAACCGCTACCCCCTTCCGTTGATAGCCGAATTATTCGACAAACTCCAAGGAGCCAGGATCTTCACCAAGCTGGACCTCAGAGGCGCCTATAATCTGGTTAGAATCAGACAAGGAGACAGCATTCAATACTCGCGACGGGCATTACGAGTACCTGGTCATGCCATTTGGATTGTGTAATGCTCCTGCTGTCTTCCAAGACTTTGTCAACGACATTTTCAGAGACCTTCTGGACCATCATGTTATAGTATACCTGGACGATATACTAATATTTTCCAGATCTATGCCTGAACATACTATGCATGTCAAACAAGTCTTGCAGCACTTAAGAGAGAACCACTTGTATGCTAAGCTCGAGAAATGCCATTTCCATCAAAGATCCACCTCCTTTCTCGGCTACATCATATCGGACACCGGCCTTGCTATGGACCCTACCAAGGTCAAGGCGGTACTCGAATGGCCCTGTCCCCTCTCCCTCAAGGCCATCCAAAGGTTCCTCGGCTTCGCCAACTATTACCGGAGGTTCATTCAGGGATTCTCATCGGTAGTAGCACCCATCACGGCACTCACGCAGAAGGGAGCTGATCCTACGAAGTGGACTGAGAAAGCTCTTCAGGCTTTCGAAAGGATAAAGACGGCATTCGACTCAGCACCCATCTTAACTCATCCAGATCCTTCGTTACCTTTTTTTTTGGAGGTCGACGCCTCCGATGTAGGAGCAGGTGCTATACTTTCCCAGAGAAAGAATCCTCAAGCCCCACTTCATCCTTGTGCGTATTTTTCTAAAAAAAATTCCTCCGCCCAAAGGAATTACGATGTAGGTAACCGGGAGCTCCTCGCTATCAAACTGGCCTTAGAAGAGTGGAGGCACTTACTGGAAGGCACAGAGACGCCAGTCACGATACTTACTGACCATAAGAATCTACTGTACATTGAGGGAGCACGGCGACTAGGATCTCGCCAGGCAAGATGGTCCTTATTCTTTACTCGCTTTAACTTCCTCATTTCCTACATCCCTGGGTCTAAGAACCTTAAAGCCGACGCCTTGTCACGACAGTTCCTGGTAGAGGATAACAAGGTGGAACAACAGGAGACCATTCTCCCTTCCACTTGTATTTTGGCTGCAAATACTTTTAGTGCCTTAACGGACATTACCAAGGCTCAGAAAAACATCCCGGCAGGACTCAACGTTCCGGAGGATCGGTTGTTCACTCCCCGTAAATTCCAGAGGAGAGTCATGGAGTGGGGACATTCATCTAAGACTGCAGGCCATCCTGGTACCAAAAGAACTACTGAGTTCATCGAACGCAGATTCTGGTGGCCCTACATGCGGAGAGACATACAAGCTTTTGTAGCTACTTGCGCTACTTGTGCTCGAAGCAAGACGCCACACAACAGACCTGCGGGTCTCCTTCAACCACTACCCATCCCAGAACGTCCATGGACACATATATCGATGGACTTCATCGTTGAGTTGCCTAAATCTAGAGGCATGGACACCATACTTGTGGTGGTGGACAGATTTTCCAAACAGGCACACTTCATCCCTATGAAGGGTCTACCCACTGCACCAATGTTGTCCGAAGTTTTCATCAGGGAGATCTTCAGGTTACATGGGACCCCTCGGGTCATAGTGTCCGACAGAGGATCCCAGTTCATCTCCCGGTTCTGGAGGGCGTTTTGTAAAAGTCTGGACGTCACACTACACTTTTCGTCAGGCTATCACCCCCAGACCAATGGACAGACGGAACGCACCAATCAGTCTCTGGAACAGTTTTTGAGGTGCTTTATTGCTGACACTCAGGACGACTGGGCGGAACTTCTCCCGTGGGCAGAATTCTCCCATAATAATCTTCGGAACGAATCATCCCAACAGTCACCCTTTATGGTCAACTATGGCTTCCATCCGTCTGCACTTCCTTCCCTCATCTCCAAATCTGGAGTCCCGGCCGCAGAGGACAGGATTCGCCACTTACAAGACCTATGGCAGAGGATCCATCGGAACCTACAGCACGCTGGTATATTACACAAGAGACAAGCGGATCGTCACCGAAGAGAGGTCCCAGGGTACTCTGTAGGACAAAGGGTTTGGTTATCTACCAAAAACATTCGGCTAAAGGTAGCCTCACCCAAACTGGCACCACGTTTTATCGGCCCTTTCCGCATCACCAAAAGGATCAACCCAGTAGCCTATCGGCTTGAACTGCCTAGGAATATGAGGATTCCTTCTGTATTTCACTCATCCCTTCTCAAACCTTGTCTACAAGATTCATCCTCCTAAGGACAACCTAAACCTCCGCAAACCATACTGGTAGATGGCCAACAAGAATACGAGGTTCAGACCATTCTCAACTCCAGAATATCCAGAGGAGGATTGCAATATCTTGTACACTGGAGAGGCTATGGCCCAGAGGAGAGAGAGTGGATCCCTCATCATCAGGTACATGCCAACCGCCTCATCTATGCCTTCCACCGTAGGCATCCTGAGAAACCATCTCTGGGTCGCCCGGAGGTCTCCCCTCAAGGGGGGGATACTGTCACACTTACCTCTACTCCGCACGGAGACCGACCCGGGGATGCCACACAGGGCAGAGTCATGCGCCCACGCACTGCCAGGGCAGTGCAGGCACAGCAGCGTGATGTCGGCGCTCCGCGACGCGCATCGCGCACGCGCGCGGGTTGCTCGGCAACCGGGAGGCAGGAGAACTTGAAGGAGCTGCTGGAGCCTCCCACAGGCGGAGACTTGGAGAATAGGCCGCATGACGTCATCACGTCGCGACGCGCATCGCGCACGCACGCGGGTTGCTCGGCAACCAGACCTATCATTAAGAAGACCTGATTCCAGGCTGTTTTGGATTAGTGTCTCACTGACACCATTGGTGGACCAGAGCACACCCCTGCAAAGTAATTGGATCCTTCCCACATATATACCTGCTTCTGTCTGTCTTTCATTGCTGAGCATAAACTCCTGTTTATGCATTGTGCTCACCGCTGCTGTCTAGTTTTGTCTTGAACTTTGTCTGTCCTGTTTGACCCTGCCTGTTCCTTGGATTTCTACACTCTCCAGCGCTTTGACCCCGGCTTCGTTCCTCGACTATTCTACCTTCTATTACCCTGGACCTTGGCTACGAAACTCTACCTACCCGGACTCTCCAACCCTGGAATACGGCAAGTACCCTGACTACCCTGACCTCTCCAACCCTACGACGCGGTACGACTTGGACTACGCATTCCGGACAGGACTGCGTGGTTGTGGGTCGGTGCCTATTCATCCCCACCTCAGCCCCGCGGTCTTCCGTCCTGTTTTTGGTGAGCGCAGCGTGACAGCGGCTCAGTGAGTTTGAAGCAGGGGAACCTCGTGGTTCAATTCTCGGTGTCGGCTCCTTGTGACCTTGGGCAAGTCACTTTATTGCCCTGTGCCTCAGGCACCAAAATCATAGATTGTAAACTCTACGGGGCAGGGACCGGTGCCTGCAAAATGTCACTGTAAAGCGCTACGTAAAACCAGCAGCAAGAACATGCTATTATTAACAGGAACATGCTATTATTATTATTATTATTATTATTAGCTTAGTAAATATGGGATGAATATCATTTAAGTTGTAATGAGCTTATTCACACGTTACAAACAGTGCCATGCTTTTTATGGGAGTAAATCAGGGATTTTGCAACGTTATTTGCTTTATTCAATACTGCGCTATGATTAATGGAGGTTTATCATAGGCTAGCTAATCTATATCTATATAATCAAAAATCTTGTTTGAGAGTGTCTGGAGACCATTTGCTTGGTCCGTCGGAACGGCTCTCATTGGCCGGTGTGTCTGCCCCCCCCCCCTGTGTCCCGCCCCCCCACGGCTCTCATTGGCCAGTGTCTGCCCCCCCCTGTGTCCCGCCCCCCCACGGCTCTCATTGGCCCCCCAGAAAACGCTCTCTCCTGCTATCTCCTCCCACAGGCCGCTCCCTTCCCCGGCACTCACATCCTCCCGACTCTTACACTTCCCTGGCGCTCTACCTCACACACACCGCTCCCTTCCCACGACTTTCACCCTCCCCGACTCTCACCCTTCCCCAGCGCTCCCCCCCCTCTCCTACACAGAGCACGCTCTCTGCGGCTCTCCCCTCTCATAGGCCGCTCCCCAGCCCCGAGAGCGCTCCTCCGGCTCTCTCCGCCTCTCCCGTGCAAGGCACAGCACCTCACCGGAGCGTCTCAGCCTCGCCTGGCCACTCTCTTCTTCTCCCTCTCCCTCCTGTCTCCCGCTGAGTCCCCCTGCCCCTGGGTATCAACCCCACCCTCGCACCACCGCCCGGCCACTCTCTTCTCCCTCTCCCTCCTGTCTCCTGCTGAGTCCCCCTGCCCCCGGGTATCACCCCCACCGGATATTGCTCCCCCTGCCCACGGGTGTCAATTCCCCCCCCCCACTGCCCCCTGTGTCGGTCCCCCCTCCCTTTCCCCGGTGCCCCCCTGTCACCTGCGTGTTCTGAGCCGTCCAGCGGCCTGGCGGTGCACGCACGTGTGGCTGCTCGCGCTTCTCGGGCGGCTCACTGTCCTCCCGACGCCGGCTGCACCGGCTCCCGGACGGAGGGGAAGCGCGGCGCGGCCCTCCTGCGCCAACTCCAGGCTCCTCCCCCCTCGCTCCCAACGAGGAGCTGAGGCAAAGCATGGCGTGGGCCTCCTGCCCCAGCCTGCAACTCTTGCCCCCCCCTGCCAACTTCCCGAACCCACCTCCTGCCCCAGCCAGATGCCACGGGGATATCAGTGCCAGGAGGGGAACCGTCTGCCGCCAGGAACCACCACCCGGTCAAGGTAAGTCACCCACTGTCACCCACCCACCATCTCCCACCAACCCACTGTCACCCAGTCAAAGTCAACCAACCACCCACCCACCCTGTCACTCACTCACCCACCCACCCTGTCACTCACTCACCCACCCACCCTGTCACTCACTCACCCACCCACCCTGTCACTCACCCACCCACCCTGTCACTCACTCACCCACCTGCCCACCCTGTCACTCACTCAACCCTGTCACTCACCCACCCACCCTGTCACCCACCCACCCACCCTGTCACCCACCCACCACCCTGTCACTCAATGTCACTCACTCACCCATCCACCCTGTCACTCACTCACCCACCCTGTCGATCACTCACCCACCTACCCTGTCGATCACTCACCCACCCACCCTGTCACTCACTCACCCATCCACCCTGTCACTCACTCACCCACCCACCCTGTCACTCACTCACCCACCCTGTCACTCACCCACCCACTCACCAACCCAGTCACTCACCCACCCACTCACCCACCCAGTCACTCACCCACCCAGTCACTCACCCACCCAGTCACTCACCCACCCAGTCACTCACTCACCCACCCAGCCAGTCACTCACCCACCCACTCACCCAGTCACTCACCCACCCACTCACCCAGTCACTCACCCAGTCACTCACCCCATCACTCACCCACCCACCCAGTCACTCACCCACCCACTCACCCAGTCACTCACCCACCCAGTCACCCACCCACTCACCCAGTCATTCACCCACCCACTCACCCAGTCACCCCCACTCACCCACCCACTCACCCCCACTCACCCACCCACCCACCCACCCACCCAGTCACTCACCCACTCACCCAGTCACTCACCCACCCAGTCAAAAGTCACCCACCCAGTCACCCACCCACCCAACTCAGTCACCCACTCAATCAACTCAGTCACCCACCCACCCACTCAATCAATCAACTCAGTCACCCACCCACTCAATCAATCAACTCAGTCACCCACCCACCCAATCAATCAACCCAGTCATCCCACCCACCCACCCAGTCACCCACCCAGTCAAGGTCACCCACCCACTCAATCAACTCAGTCACCCACTCAATCAACTCAGTCACCCACCCACTCAATTAACTCAGTCAAACTCAACCACCCATTCAATCAACTCAGTCACCCACCTTGCTGTCAAGGGGGGGGAAGCCCAACCCTGTCACTCGCCCCCCCAAAATTACATCCCGGGCAACGCCGGGTATATCAGCTAGTGTTATATAAAATAGGCTAACAGCTGAAGGGATAGATTCACCATGCTCTATCAGAACTATGAGCAGAATAGGGGGTCCTGATTTGCCTTCAATTTCTGGGGTTTTCTATACCACACAGAAGATACTGGGTCTGTAGGGTCTGTTTTTATTGTTAACAAATATAATAAACGTAGTCTCACTACTTTCATATGTCTCTCTTCAGTTAAAGGTTATCGCTGTTAATGAACACCTGCAAGTGGTTTATGAGGACAATGTTCACTTTGACAAAGATCTTCCGGAATTTGGGTAAGTCAGGCGTTTACGGTGCAATTCCGCTAAAAAGGAGTCCAAGTTCTCAGAAAATATTCGTCTCTCTCTTTTTGTCTTCTATATGCCATTTTTTTTTTCTTTAACATCTTTTCAACCATTCTCCTGGTCTATGACAAGATTCCGGGGGGCACCAATTCAGGATCTATGAAAGGCTTTCTTTGTGTGCGGTTTCTGTAACAGTGTGCTAGCCCCCCAATAAGCTTGTCATTAGGGGGTCTAGGTGGAAGGCGCAGGAGGGGATGCATGTATGAGCAGCGGGCAAGTCCGTGTGGTAATTGTAATATATTAAGCTGAGCAAAAATTATCCCGTTAATGCTAAAGGGGATTGTAGCACATTGCAAAGAAATGCATGGCAGGAGCACTGAATAAGCTACACCAGGCGTCCCTAAAGGGTTCCCTGCAATTTTCAGGTTATTTGAAAATTGTACTAAATACAGATGAATTTACAATGCATCTGATTTCAGATGCGCTATTGGAGAGGGTTGGGGTTCCTTACAATGCATCTGATCTCAGACGCGCTATTAGAGAGGGTTGGGGTTCCTTACAATGCATCTGATCACAGACGCCCTATTAGACAGGGTTGGGGTTCCTTACAATGCATCTGATCTCAGACGCGCTATTAGAGAGGGTTGGGGTTCCTTACAATGCATCTGATCTCAGACGCGCTATTAGAGAGGGTTGGGGTTCCTTACAATGCATCTGATCACAGACGCCCTATTAGACAGGGTTGGGATTCCTTACAATGCATCTGATTTCAGATGCGCTATTGGAGAGGGTTGGGGTTCCTTACAATGCATCTGATCTCAGACGCGCTATTAGAGAGGGTTGGGGTTCCTTACAATGCATCTGATCACAGACGCCCTATTAGACAGGGTTGGGGTTCCTTACAATGCATCTGATCTCAGACGCGCTATTAGAGAGGGTTGGGGTTCCTTACAATGCATCTGATCTCAGACGCGCTATTAGAGAGGGTTGGGGTTCCTTACAATGCATCTGATCACAGACGCCCTATTAGACAGGGTTGGGATTCCTTACAATGCATCTGATTTCAGATGCGCTATTGGAGAGGGTTGGGGTTCCTTACAATGCATCTGATCTCAGACGCGCTATTAGAGAGGGTTGGGGTTCCTTACAATGCATCTGATCACAGACGCCCTATTAGACAGGGTTGGGGTTCCTTACAATGCATCTGATCTCAGACGCGCTATTAGAGAGGGTTGGGGTTCCTTACAATGCATCTGATCTCAGACGCGCTATTAGAGAGGGTTGGGGTTCCTTACAATGCATCTGATCACAGACGCCCTATTAGACAGGGTTGGGATTCCTTACAATGCATCTGATTTCAGATGCGCTATTGGAGAGGGTTGGGGTTCCTTACAATGCTTCTGATCTCAGACGCGCTATTAGAGAGGGTTGGGGTTCCTTACAATGCATCTGATCACAGACGCCCTATTAGACAGGGTTGGGGTTCCTTACAATGCATCTGATCTCAGACGCGCTATTAGAGAGGGTTGGGGTTCCTTACAATGCATCTGATCTCAGACGCGCTATTAGAGAGGGTTGGGGTTCCTTACAATGCGTCTGATCACAGACACGCTATTAGACAGGGTTGGGGTTCCTTACAATGCACCTGATCTCAGACGCGCTATTAGAGAGGGTTGCTGTCTGCAGAATTTCACAATATAATTATAGGGTTCCTTACTCCAAAAAAGGTTGGAAACAACTGAGCTACAGTAAACACTCTGATGCAGATGTGTGTTGATGCAAAAAAGACAAAAATGTTAGCCAGATATAATAGATTTTTTGACACAGAGAAGGAAACACATTGATGTATGTATGTACATTCATTCAATACACTGTACAGTATGTGTGTTACTCTATGTAACTCCTGCTATTATTCTCTTCCCAAAACACAATTATAGGACACATACAGGTAGTCTTCGCTATCCAACGTTTCACTTTACAACGAATGGCATATCCAACGCTTTACAATGCCTCTCTATGGGCCGTTTTTCGACGCCGGAATGCGTTATCCGACGCTCACTGCCACTGATTAACATGGGACTCACTTTACAACGGTTTCACTATCCAACACTACTTCCAGAAAAGGATTCCGTTGGCAACCACGGTCTGCCTGTACTGTATTAGCTTGATATGGTCACACGTGTTCAGAATGCCTTTGGTAGTGTCAATTTGATTGCAAATAAAAATAGTTTTTGAGCTTAATACATAATTTTATTAACATTGTAAAGATGTTGATCTCCAATGACACAAATTAGTAAAAGTTGCAGGTTATGGACCAAAAATTGACATCCATTGGCAAACATTATGTCTTCAACGAGTGAGACAATTGCAGTATATTGAAATGGAAGCATAGACTTCAAAGCTGCCTCTTTGTTTGCAAGGGTTCATATTCATTCAGTTGCCATGATTTCAGTGAGGCAGGACTGAAATGGTTTGTACCTATTGTCTATTAAAACATGTTTGTGTTTTTGCAGGACACAAGGGGGTGTTTATGTCCAGAGCGACAAACTGACAGTGATTTCTCCGGTGTTAATGTGGATTAAGGTTAGAAAACCATTTAAAAATGTTTTTGACTCGCTTTGATTCTATATTTACCGCTGGTATGTCTTTATATTTGTTTGAATGATGTTATTCACATAATGAACAATCACTGAGCAGTTTGTAATTTCAGCCAAGTGAGAGGAAAATATGTCATTGTTATATCCAACACCACAGTACTGGTGATCGCACGAACTATAATGATTAAATTTTGCAATGCTCTGTTCTGCACATTCTCTACCATAGAGCAGCTTTGTCCCATTTCATAAAAATGTGGTTAATTTCCAACCCACTGAGCTGGATAACTGCGATTTTTATGTACAGATAGACTCAACTTCACTAAGCTCCAGTAGCCTATTTAATGCGATATTAACCTAGGACCTACGTCAACGCACATTATTATTAACAGGGTCTTCACTAAAGCAAATATTGTGACCGTAACCAGGTTTTACTCCTGTAAAAGATTGGTGTTATTTTTTAATGAATGTTATTGAATGAGTTCATTACAGCCTAAATGATATTCATCGTAGAGTCACTAAGATCTGTTATGGTTAACACAGGAAACCAATGTTACGTCATACCTAACTATCGAGTCTGGTGTTATTCACAGCCAGACTGGAAACGGATTTTTCTGGAGGTAGGGAGAGAAAAAAAAGATACCTGGGAGAATACTTGATATACTTGGGAAATAAATAAACAAATAAATATGTACAAAATATTCCTTTTTCTTTGCATATTTCCCAGGTATCGCTCTCAGGTATGGTCACATGTCTCTTTTGTCTCACCACATGGCATGTAGGTTAATCTGTTTATGGGCCCTTCTACTAAGTTGGTCTCTATCTCTTTTTCTCTCTCCAGTAGGCTGACCATATTTCCTTGAGACAGAACCGGGACATTGGGATGGCAAAAATGGGACTCCCAGCTTCCCCTGCCCTCCGCTCCCCCTGCCCTCCGCTCCCCCCCGCTCCCTCCGCCCTCAGCTCCCCCCACTCCCTCCGCCCTCAGCTCCCCCCGCTCCCAGCTCCCCCGCTCGCCCCGCTCCCAGCTCCCCCCGCTCCCAGCTCCCCCCGCTCCCAGCTCCCCCCGCTCCCAGCTCCCCCCGCTCCCAGTTCTCCCCGCTCTCAGATCCCTCCGCTCCCCCCGCTCCCCCTGCCCTCAGCTTCCCCCGCTCCCAGCTCCCCCGCACGCCACGCTCCCAACTCCCCCGCTCTCAGCTCCCATCACCCTCAGCTCCCCCCGCTCCCTCCGCCCTCAGCCCTCATCTCCCCCCACCCCCTCCGCCCTCCGCTCCCTCCGCCCTCAGCTCTTCCCACTCCCTCCGCCCTCAGCCCCCTCCGCCCTCATCTCCCCCCACCCCCTCCGCCCTCCGCTCCCTCCGCTCCCTCCGCCCTCAGCTCTCCCCACTCCCTCCGCCCTCAGCTCTCCCCGCTCCCTCCACTCCCAGCTCCCCCCGCTCCCAGCTCCCTCCGCCCTCAGCTCCCCCCGCTCCCTCCGCCCTCAGCTCCCCCCACTCCCTCCGCCCTCAGCTCCCCCCGCTCCCAGCTCCCCCGCTCACCCCGCTCCCAGCTCCCCCCGCTCTCAGCTCCCAGCACCCTCAGCTCCCCCCGCCCTCAGTCCCCTCTGCCCTCATCTCCCCCGACCCCCTTCGCCCTCCGCTCCCTCCGCCCTCAGCTCTCCCCGCTCCCTCCGCCCTCAGCTCTCCCCGCTCCCTCCGCCCTCAGCTCTCCCCGCTCCCTCCGCCCTCAGCTCCCCCCGCTCCCAGCTCCCCCCGCTCTCAGCTCCCTCCACCCTCAGCTCCCCCCGCTCCCTCCACCCTCAACTCCCCCCGCTTCCAGCTCCCCCCACTCCCAGCTCCCCCCCGTTCCCCCTACTCTCAGCTCCCCCGTACCCCCCCCCCCCACACATCATATACTGGGGGGTGGGCAGTAGACGAAAGAGAGGAGCAGCAATCCCTCCGATAATATACTTGTGGGGCTCCTATCTGATGGCGGCGGGCATCGTGCCACGAGGTGGCATTGTACTCATCAGACCCTGGAAGCCGGAACTTCTGGGTAACAGTAGAGAGCGTTACTGTCTGCGAAGGGAGGGCGCGCGGGTTACTCGACAGGAGCGAGGGAGGGAGCGCGCTAGTGCGTCCATGCGTTCGCGTTACAGTTTTGGAGCGCTCGGGGGAGGTGAAGGGGGGCCGATAACGGGACAAAATTAAATTTTATATAGAAAAGACGGGGCGGTCGGGAAATAGGGTAAAAACGGTACTGTCCCGTTCAAAACGGGACGTATGGTCAGCCTACTCTCTAGCAAAAGCCTTTTATCCCAGTCTGGCTGGGAGTACTGCGAAAGTTAGGTACGGCTTAGATAATGATATTTAGGCCCAAATTCACAAAAGGATGCTAAGCTTTAGCAATGCTTTACTCCCATTCATATCAATGGGAGTAAAGGTATGCTAAAGCTTAGTCCACGTTTGTGAATCTGGGCCTTAGTTGGGTACCACGTTGCTTTGAGTTATATTTTTTAGCATAAAGTTAAGATGTGGGTTAAAAAGAAGTTTACATTTAAAAACACACTGTAACTATTAGGGTTTGCCACAGTGTGCCTTGTTAAAGGATATATATGTGTATACTCCAAGCCCTGGCCTAGCATCCTAAAATTGGACCATGCATGTTACTGTAAATATCTATTTCTTATCTCATATGTTTAGCTGCAAGTTGATATTTTTTTATATGGCATTGACATGTAGCTGTTTCATAGTCTTTAAAGCTCACTATCGTCGGGTCAAGTAACATTTTTGACCTGAAAGTGCCTAGTGTTCCCCATAACAACGCTTATCCAGAGAGCATCGTTATAGGTAACTGCAGGGATTTCACCTAGTTAAGTCATACCTAAAGGTGGTGTTACTCCCATCCAGACACAGAAATATAAGAGAGAGTGAGAGCGTGTCCTATTAGTGAAAAGTACCCAGTGACTTACATTATATTACCTCCCCAAACACTCCTATATACAATAAATGGGGAGTTACCCGAGCACAAAACTAAACACACCCAAGATACAGATGTATCAAGACTTGCTGTCTCTGTGGTGGAAAAAGCGTAACGCTCTGGCTTTGGGCGCCCCCAAACGATAATCCTCCAGCATCGGGGCAGTCGCCGGTCCCACAGCTTGCCCGGTGCCGAAAAAACAAGAAGGCTGGCTACATCTGTATCTGCAAGTGCTGCTAATTGAATTTGTTTCAATATACTTTGCATATCCAAATGAGCATATGTTATGATTTTGATAATGACCCGTCATTAGCACTGAGCTAACAAACCGCGGTGGAGCTGTGCGTTAATCTGTTATTGTAACCTTGACACCATGACATGGTCTACAGATTTCCACTGCACAATTGGCTGATGTGTCATAATGTAACGGCTGCGATCCATTATTTCTTACTGTGCAGGCATTACCACTGAGAAAAATCATTATATTATGTATAAATGTCATGTTTATGATATGCTGTACAGGCATACCCCGGTTTAAGGACACTCACTTTAAGTACACTCACGAGTAAGGACATGTCGCCCAATAGGCAAGCGGCAGCTCGCGCATGCGCCTGTCAGCACGGCCTGAACAGCAATACCGTCTCCCTACCTGTACCGAAGCTGTGCACAAAGGGGGAGACTGTAGAGACTGTTACAAATGCCTTATTTACATCAGTTATGCACGTATATGACGACTGCAGTACAGTACATGCATTGATAAGTGGGGAAAAGGTAGTGCTTCACTTTAAGTACATTTTCGCTTTACATACATGCTCTGGACCCATTGCGTACGTTAGTGCGGGGTATGCCTGTAATATATTGTGATATACTGCACAGTTCATGCACTACCACTGGTTCTAGGATATCAAGAAGATATTGCAATATACAGCACAGGTTGATAGTGGCTTACATCATGTCATTTTATGTGCTATTCAATCACAAATGGGATCATACAACTTCTGTATCTGATTCCTTACTCTCTGATTTCAGATGGTCAATAAATACGTTATAATCTAATTACAGTAATTGTAGTTTGAATCCAGTTGAAGAAGTTTTGCACCACGATTCTTTGTCAGTCCAGCAATCCCATCCCCTCTGCGGTTATTACAAAACGATTCTTCTTTTCAGGCACTTGATGTTATTTTGGATAAAATGAAGTCTTCTGGATTCAACTTTTCGGAAGTCAAAGCGTTGTCTGGGGCTGGCCAGGTAAGTGAAACTGTGCAGCCTCTCTCTTAGGCTGCGGCCAGGCAGGAAACGGGCTGGCGCTCATGCACGTCACGCACGTGACGTCACGCGCTCGGCTCGGCCGGGCGATTTGTGGCCGGCTAGATGTGCGCGCGGGGGGGTTGGGGGGTGCCGGTGGGCGCGGCCATGATGTCACGGGATGGTTCGCCATCATTGGGCGAGCCGCTCACGTGACACGCCAGTGAGCGCGTAATTCAAATTGTGCTTGCGCGGGCTCTCGCTCACGCTGGCCACACACATTGCAGCAATGTGCTTCATCGCGGCCAGCGCAAGCGGGAGCGCCCGCTCAGCATCACCCTGGCTGTAGCCTTAGGATTATACAGTAAAAGCTGCACAGTGGCCGGTTTAGAGATCGGGCCACATTTACTAAGCCATGCTTCTTCATAAGACATCTTCCAGAACGGCTTAGTAAATATAACTATATTCACTCGAATAAACCCATAAGGTATCTTCAAGCACAAAAGGTGCCTTACGGATCAACGCCTCTTACTAGCCACAGGCCAAGATGGACAAAAGGGTGCTAAGCTTTATTGCTCCTTTCATTACTTCCCATTCATATTCGAACTTGATACTCGGCTTTCATGTTTTGGACCTGAGACACAGTTACTTGACTTAGGTCATAGGGAGTTCATACTGATTTTGATTTGCAACTTCCATGCAGTAAAAAAAAAAAAAAAGTATATTAACCCCTTGGCTGCCTTTATGACATACTCCATTGGTGTAACTACAGTATCTCACTGCATAAATGACATCTAATTGAGTTTGGCAGAATTTAATTTGGGGTTCAAACCTATGTTACTCACAATAAACATTTTAATGGAAAAAACATGAAATAAGGGTGCCCTGCATCCATGTTATTGCATTTCAAGTAAATTACAGAGGGCCCGCTTCATGACTTTTCATCATGTGTGCTACACTGCAAATAAGAAATTACAGCGACAATATCATTTAATACAGCCTGTAAAGTCATTAATGTTCCTAGGTGCTGAGAATCATGCACTTCGCCGTTTCTTTCTGCTTACTTTTCATGTTTAAAGCAACATGGCAGTGTTTATTGGAAAGAAGGTACCAGAGAGTTACTACAAAATCTATCAGCTGCCCGTCCTCTGCACAAGCTATTAGAGGTAAGCTTTCCTAATTTATTCAACACATTACATGATTCATTATTTCTTCCATGGTTCACTAATAAAAGGCTCTTCCCAGTCTTGTTTTTCCCTCCAGGATAGCCCCATATGGATGGATTCTAGTACAACGGCAGAATGCCGTTACCTGGAAGAAGCTGTTGGCGGGGCACAAGAATTGGCCAAATTGACTGGATCACGGGCATATGAGGTAAGAGTTGGGTATAGATGTAACTGCAAATTGTGACCCTCATCAAATGCTATAATATACATATACAGTATATAATATACAGTATGCAACAAGGGTTACATTTAAAGGGGCATTTCCCTCTATTCACCAGTAAAATAACTATTTCCCTTCCTTTTCACCATTGTGAAGTCCTTTTGTTTCTGTAGTTAGCAATGTCACTTTCAATTCCGTAGCTGCATTTGGGAAATATCATTTGCTAAAAATGGGCCTCGCCAGGAATGTAAAATAAATAATAAACCGGTGGGAAATCAGTTAAAATGAAAGTCTCAGCCAAAATGAAAAGCAAGAAATAGATCAGCACGGTAGACACTAAACATTTATGTTATGGCTTCACATTTGTTTTATGGTGGAGCGGCTGCTTTAAAGTTGATAAACAACCAAAATTCAGTTAATTCCTTTAGTAAAGTAGGCTATATATATACATTATTTCATTAAGACATGCACTTTATATATATATATATATATATATATATATATATATATATATATATATATATATATATATATATATATATATATATATATATATATATATATAAAGTGCATGTCTTAATGAAATAATGTTGTCGAAAACCCATTACATAGACATCAAACAAGGCATTTGATCTCTAAATGGAAAGACTGACGAGCTTCCTACGAGACTCTTGCTCTAGGTTTTTAAGGGTCTGGCAAGCCTGGTTGATATATAATAATATTCAAGGTTTGCCTGCCCCGCCACTAGACTGTTTGTCAATCCTGCTCTGACTTTCCTCTGACCCCCAGTGAGTTTGTATACCTTGTTAAACCTGTGTGCCGCAGCAGGATCTCTGAACTTGTGGTGGGACTTCTCCCTGGTCATTTGTCAGCAGATTCTCACTTCTGTTCCAAATAGGGCAGGGGTGGCCCACTCCAGTCCTCAAGGGCCACCAACATGTCAGGTTTTAAGAATTTCCCTGTTTCAATACAGCTGACTCAATCAGTAGCTCAGTCAACTCTTCCCCTGTGACCGCGGATGAGGTTTCTATACTCCTCTCATCATCTCGCCCTAAATCATGCCCCCTTGATCTTATTCCCTCACATCTCCTCACCCTCTCTGGCACACTAAGCCCCTCTGTAACTGACCCTTTTAACCTCTCTCGCCTCTGGCACATTCCCACCTTCTTTCAAACATGCACTCATCACTCCCATTCTCAAGAAACCCTCACTTGACTCACCCCCCCTCTCAACTTCCGCCCTATCTCTCTTCTCTCCTTTGCCTCCAAGCTACTTGAGTGACTTGTATACAACCACCCGAGTCACTTTCTCTCCTCCAACTTCCTGCTTGACTCTTTACAATCTAGTTTCCGTCCTCTAAACTCCACTGGGACAGCACTAAGAAAATTGACCAATGACCTACTCACAGCTAAATCTAACTGTCATTCTCCATACTAATTCACCTGGACCTCTCTGCTGCCTTCAACATTGTTGATCACCCCCTTCTCCTAAATATTCTCCATTGGCCTCTGTGACGCAGCCTTCTCTTGGCTCATTTCCTACCTATCCAGCCGCTCCTTCAGTGTTTCCTTATCTGGTGTCTCTTCCTCTTTACTCCCTCTTTCTGTTGGAGTTCCACGAGGCTCTGTCCTTGGCCCTCTGCTCTTCTCACTGTACACCTCTTTTCTTTAACAAAATACAAATTTTGGCTTTCGGTATCATCTTTATGCTGATGTCACCCAAATCTATCTCTCCTCACCTAACCTCTCCCCCTCTCACCTGTACCGTGTCTCTAACTGTCTCTCTGCAATATCCTCCCAGATGTCTCACTGCTACCTGAAGCTTAACTTGTCAAAAGCAGAATTAGTATTATTTCCCCCTTCCACTGCCATACTACACCAACTCTCCCTCACTGTCAATCACATCAAAATCTCCTCAACACCTCAAGCCCGCTGTCTAGGGGCCATCTGTGACTCTGATCTCTTCTTCATTCCTTGCATTCAGACCCTCACAAAGTCCTGCTGTCTCAACCTACGAAATATCACCAAGATACGCCCTTTTCCTGTTCCCCACATGGCAGTGGGTACTAATTGAGATTAGCACCTCCCTCAGCATAGGTAGGACAGGAAACTCTTCTGCAGGGACCTGGTATATAAGCCCCTCCCTTTCCCTGCAGAGGCAGTCTTTTTCCTGTTCTACAGCATAGCAAGCAAAAATAGTAGGAGCACTGCAAAAAGAGGAGAACTGGAGGCACTGGGTCAAAAATCAAAATGTATTGCAGCATGCAGCCAGTAGAAAAAAAGAGAGGAATCTTTGATGTGTTTCCCGTCGTAGCTGGCGCTTTATCAAAGGGTGGTTTTATTTGCCTGAACCTAGGGCTGAAGGCAGGATTTGACCTTACCTGTTGTGCTGCTTGATTGTGGGGCTTCGGATATTGGTCTTTTTTCTGCATGCTCATCATCTGTTTCAGGTCTGCAGCAGCACAGAATGTACTCAGTCCATCTTTAAATTGTCTCTCTTTTGCTTTGACACTACTAAGATTTTTTTGAGCACCATATTAGAGATTTATGTCTCTTACTTTACAGCTACGGCAGCGGTGCGCAAACTGGGGGCGGGAGATTTTTCTGGGGGGGCGCAGGCGGTAGCAGAGGTCCCGCGCTCTTCCCCAAGGCATTTAAATGAAATGCCAGGGGATCGCATGAGGCCTCTGCAACAATAAAAGTTACTGGGATTCAGACGCTGTGATTCGTCTCCATGGCAACGCTGATGAAATGACGCCACAGGGTCATGTGACGTGACAGGCCTCAAATGACGCAGAGGGTCACGTGACCTGATGTCACATGACCCCGGAGCATCATTTGACGCAGATGCAAGGTAGGAGGGGGGTGCGAGCTCTGCAGCAGGCCAGATAGTGGTGCGCAGCAGTAAAAGTTTGCGCTCCCCTGATCTACAGCATAGCAATAGTGTTTGTTATTTTGTAAAGTTGGAACTCACCAGGACTCTGTTAGTGCGGTTCATCCTGGGGGGATGTCAGCCCCTATCCCCCTGAAGCTCCGGCAGAAACGCCATCTGGAATGGCCAGCCGGAGGCCCTGCAACCGAGCAGAACACTGGAGAACCGTCTCGGAATGCGGCAGACTTGAACACATGGCTGGGGTAAGATGCTGTGAGCAGGAAGCAGAAAAACAGAGTGTACCTTCTCATCCCGTTAAAGCGGCAATGGCGCTCTGACGTTACATGCGCGATGGCACCACTATAATCTTAAAAGGGCAATACCATCTATTGGTGCCTGACCTTCATGAAGTGTTTCTGAGGACTAAAGCGATTTCTATTTCACACAGAATTATTATAGAAGCTGAATAAAGCAAAGGGTTGCTGCGCAAATTTTTTTTTAGGTGATTCCTTATATAATAAAATGATTGTAATACAAAAGAGACTGACTAACAATGGAGTGAAGATTGTTTTGATGCAGTATCTCGGGGGTCAGTGAGAGGAAGGTGGCAAATTAGCCACGGTATGTGCAACCTGCACTAAGCCAGGGTATGTGCAACCTGCACTAAGCCAGGATGGGCACTAGATTTTTCTGGGGGAGCGCGGGCGGTTGCAGAGGCCCCGCGCTCTTCCCCAGGCATTTAAATTAAATGCCAGGGGAGGTGTGAGGCCTCTGTAACCTATGTACCGGGTTTCAGCAGGAGTGTTGTGCCACGTCGCCATGGCAACGCAGCATCAAATGGTGCAAAAGAATGTCATTTGACGCCACGTTGCCATGGCAATGGGGTCGTGTGACGTCACACCCGACGCCGGTCTAACAGTAAGGGGGGCGCTACTAGCTGCAGGAGCAGGCAGGGGGGCGCAGCTCAAAAAGTTTGCGCTCCCCTGGATTAGACCATATTCTAACCCGAGCCATAGATTATCCTACAATGAGCAGCCACCTTACCTTCTTGTTTCAACATTGTCCCTTATTCCCTAGAGTGTAAGCTCTCATGAGCAGGGCCCTCATTACCTCTCTGTATCTATTTGTGCATGTTTGTCCTCATCTGTATGTAACTGTTTATGTAATATACATAACTCTGTTCCCTCATTGTACTGCGCTGCTGCATATGTTGGCGTTTTACAAATAAACGATAATAATAAATCATGTGTCACTGGCATTGTACTGAAACATTTTGTACCCCTTCCCCCCTTTACCCCTCTCTTCTATACCTTCCCCTTCACCCTCCCCATTATTGAGCTAGCACTGACAAATAAAAACAATGTCAAAATATAGAAAAACATAAAACGAGGCATCTATTGTACACGGAGCTCACGTTCTCTTACTTACTGTCCAAGAATCTGTGATAATGTTTGGTTATCCCTGTTATAAGCTTAGCACATCATAGTTCACCACCTAGTGGTGAGTTATAAATATAGCTATTCACCGTGCACCATGGTACAAACATGCAATGTTATTGTGCCAAGTGGGAAAGAGACACCGACTGTGATTATTTGCTTTCCCACAACACAAGGAAATATGTATCTGGTTTTATATCACTACGAATAAGAGCCTTTGACATGACTTAAACTTTATAAAACAGCTTTATTAAATACTACTCATTTGGTCCAAATCAGTATTTTATGTGCTCTCATATTGACTTTTGATGGTGTGTTTTTTTTATATACAGACTATAAAACAGGGTCTTTATCAATGGTTTTTTATTTTAATAACCTTTTTGAGAAGCGCAGTCTGTAAATAGATTCCACATGACTAAAGGTTTTCACAATTGCTTGAGAATTGGCTTTTATGTCTACTAAATAAGCCTTGTTTTATTGACCAGTTGGTACATTGGTTAAGGCCAATCCTGATGATGATCACCTCTCCATTTTCACATGGGGATGTAAGCACCAGTCCCGGTTCCCAAGGTAGTTAAGGTTTTCGTTGCTGGCGTTCCTTTATGGGAAATCCAACATGGCCGATGGTGTCAACCAATAGGAAGTCTCAACCAATGATATTGCATGTTCCTATTGGCAGTCATTTTTATTTCCCAATTGGAGCTTTAAACACGGGCACCAAAAATTGTAAGTATCTCGGGAACTGGAACGGTTGCTTTAAACGCTACGTGAAAATGAAAAGAGATAATGATCAAGATTGGAATTTACCAATTTACTGTAGTAACTGATCAATAAAACCCAGTTTATTTCATAGACATCATACCCAGGCCCTTAAGCAATTGTGAAGACCACAATGAGTGGATTATATCTACAGAACGAGCTATTCAATGCTACTAAAAAAGGTTGGTAACAAGCATACACCATTGATACAGACCCTGTTGTACAGTCTGTATGTAAGTAAAACACACTATAATATACAACATGAGAAGCACAAAAAGAAATGATTTTATCAAAATGAGTAGTGTTTCATAAAGTTGTTTTATAAAGTTACAGTAATGTCAATGTTAAGTTATGGGGGTTGGGGTCCCCCAAATGTTATGGCGGGAGGTCCCCAGAGCTACAAATAACGCGGCTCAGCTTCAAAGGATCCTCCGTTTTCAATTAGCTAACAAATGCATATATGGGACTGCTGCTTTAATGCTATAATGATCATACCATGTGTCTGTGCTTGTATTATATAATTAGACTGTAACTAAGCACAACCTGATGAACTTATCAAAGAGACTGAAGTACTAGTTTTAGGATTTAGAGTAAGGAGCATTTCCATTTATTTTCCAGCGTTTTACAGGAAACCAGATCGCAAAGGTTTATAAGCAGAAGCCAGAGGTCTACACACAAACTGAGGTTCGTTTATTACATTGCTGATGATTTTAAGCAGCACTGCCATACACATTACAAGCCTGCAGCCAGTAGGACATTACAGAGTTGGGACCGGCATTACAAAGTTTACATGGCAACAGAGGATTGATTCCAATGACTAATTTGAAGTTAATGACATTTTCATGTAGCAGATGTTCTTGCCCGATTAACCCGATGTGATGCATTAACGCTAGTGTGGTATTTAATAAATGTGTTATCGCATCGCCTTGAAAACAATGGCAGCGTGTGCGTTGTCTGCTTAACGCATGGTGTATTTTTCCGTTCTCCCCCCTCCCTTAATTAACACGTTAACTGGAGCAAGAACATCTGCTGTATCTGTACGTGCAAATTTCTAAATGGGAAAAAAAAACCATATAATAATAATATGATAATGGACAAAGATGTGTTAATTAAAAAAAATTATGTTAATATGATCTATTCAATTATTTTTATTGATATTAATATCATGTCATTTGCTTTTATAATAACTACTGTAGTTCTCTCAGTAATCCACTCTGTTGACATCTTTTACAGAGGATTTCTTTAGTGAGCAGTTTTGCGGCATCACTTTTTCTCGGCGATTATGCACCTATTGATTACAGCGATGGTAAGGAGTTCTTTATTTTTCTGTCTCTAGTTGTTTCACTTATTGTGTACACTTTCTTCAAAGGATCGATATTAGGAGTAGTCATATTATCCCAGGTTTTCTAGTGTAGCAGGGATTCCCCCTTCTTGGGGGAGATCATCTCCGTGGCTGTGAGAAACAGTGCAGTTGCGGCGGCCATCTTGGTACATTCAGATCGGGCTATGGGACTCCTATACATATGGTGTGGTGGCCATGTTGGTACACCGAAACCGGATAGAGAGAGAGAGGATGTCCTGGCTAAGCAGGATTTCCTCCACTTTCTGAGGACAGTTGAGAGTTGACAGTTGATCTGGAGCCTACAGAAGTGAGGTAGTGTCCGGGGAGCAGGCAAGCTCCTGGACTAGACCTAAGACATACACCCTAGTCCCCAGACAGTCCCCTCACTGTAGTGAAGTGTGCAGGGCCGGTCATATCATTAGGGATCTCCCTGTAGTAAGGGATCACAGCAGTGAAGGATCCAAGCAGCAGAGGAGTTTTTCAGCAGCAGCCTCGTGCAGTATCCGGGTGTGAGGCGTGAGGGGCTGCTGTTGTAGACCTCACTCTGTGGGACTCCGTCGCTGGCCGCACCTTTTCTGGAGTACTCCCTAGTTAGGCTACAACCAGGAAGGTACCTGTGCACCAACTCAAGGGTGAGGCTAGCGCTACCCTCATCCACACATTGGGAAGTGTTGTTTGCTGAACACCAGGGTATGGGTGCCCAAGCACCCTAGGTATCATTGGGGCATGCTACCCCTGGGCATTTCTATTGTTATTATTATGTATTGTGACTGTGGGTAAAGTTTGGGGTTGTTGTATTATTGGGGTATACCATAAATGTATACATGTTCCTATGAGGAGCCATCCCTCTATCCAGGATCCTCATTAGTGCAGGCGCTGCACCAGAGAGAGAGAGAACACACCGTCACCCCAGGCTCCCCATGAGCGGAGGTTCAGGCCTTGTATAATTCAAAGAGGTAGCACCAGTACCGTAATTACCGCTATTTCCCATAGGGATAGGGAAAGGGTGTTACACTAGGTTATACAGTAAAAGGTGATAGGCATTCTCTTTTGACAAGTAGAGTAAGGCAACCGGCGCTCAAAGTTGCAAAGAAAATTTAGAAGATTTAGAGTTACTTGGTGATACATTGTAACGGGAGCTCGCCACAAACAGGACGGAACTGCAAGGCCGAGGTGGGGATTTGTTAACACTGACCTGGAGCCGCGAGAACGCGTCCGGTATGCAGGTTCGATGTCGTGTAGCCGGGTCAAGGTTGGAGAGCTGCGGATCATTGGGGTCACTAGGAGAAGTCAGCAGAGTCAATAGCAGAACAATGCAAGACAAGCAGAGTGCTTGCGACCATCACGACATCACAAGAAGTTTATGCTCCGCCAACTTCCAGGTGGAAGAGGCTGAGCCTAAATAGCAGGGTCGACGAATCAGATGCAGGATTACTCCTGCAGGCAGGAGAGAAGCTAGAACCAATCAGGCGACGGGAGCTTGACGGGGCCCAATCCTCACATACATGTTGTCCATCCAACACGTTTTCGGTCCCAGCCGGGACCATCGGCGGGGTTAAGTGAGAGGATGGACGAGCTCTATCACAATGTAACTGAATAAACCTTCCCAATTTTCATTGCAACTTTGATTGCCCGATGCCTTACTCTACTTACCAATACTACATATGGGAAACTTCACAGGAAGCTTCCTGCAGCGGGTGCAGCATTTACATCTGGTGCAGCATTTACATTTCTAAGAGGTCGTGAGTGCATACTCTAAAACGTATTCTTATTATCTACTGACCACAGCAATCACTGTTCAAAGAAAAGACATCTCAAGACCTGACCTCATGTAATTATTTGAAGTGCAGATTACTGAATTAGAACACTGGCCTATGATTAAATCACCTTTGGTCAGGTAATACTGCAAATGCCAGTTTTAGACCTTTAACGTTTTATAATCTTTTCTGCCCCAATATCAGGTAAACCTAAAGTGGTTATTAACAGTTCATAGCGCATTGTTACCCTTGCACGTTACAGTACGTTTGCAACTGTCTCCGAATACTGACTAAAATAAATATCACTGACGGAAAAGGAATTCACCTATAATGAATCGACCTTTTGGGTAACATCATGAATATATATATATATATTTACTCTTCTTATATCGCCCAAACAGTGTACACAATTTTGCAGCTGGTGTCCCTGCCACACAGAGCTCGCAAACTAATTTTGGTGCCTGTAGCCCATGGAGATAAAGTGACTTTAATAGAAATTTGGAAACAGCGATGCACTCAACAGGGGTCACTCTTAAGTTAAATTGGCATTTGAATTTGTGGTTTATTTTACAGAAAAAGCGTTTACTTTGTGCATTTCGGGGGTGAACCCTGCATCGGGTGCACCAGAAACTGCCACAATCCGGGCACTCAAAGAGTGTGTAACCCTGATTTCCCCCTTCCCCCAGACTCTACGGTGGTATCTAGGGTGCATGAGGGCAGATTACATGCGGTGTGGTGCATACCTGTGAGGAAAAGGAGGGCCTGAGCTTCCTGCGATGTTGTGGGGGAGCCAGGCCCGGGCTTCTGGGGTGGTAGCCTCCATGATCTCTTAGTGGTGCAGCGCCTCCATCTTCTATACTCCCAGGAATATGGGACAGGACCTGTATAGAAGAACCCCTTGGGTCCCAGGGTAATAGCTTCCAATAGACACAGTCTTTGGTAACAAAGGATAGTCTCTTTTATTAGCAGATCAGCAACTCTCCACGGTAGTGGTGTCCAGTAGCCGCAACAACAACAGCCAAGCGGTACTTATTACTCCGGTCTCCTCCCACACAGATAATTCCTCCTCTCCTTCGACAGGATGGTCTGGATTAGGGCTTCAATACCCCGTGGCCCACCCCCGAGGTTATCCTCGCGGTGGGTCTTGGATTCTCCCATCACCCCTGGCAGTGGGGTGAGGGCATTGGTCCACCAAGTCTATACTTCTATCAGCTCTACTTAAAGGAAGCTGAATCTCTCCACTCCTCTCTCTCTGCTCATGCACTCTGCGCCGGGGAGACCGCGGTCTCCTCCAACTCCTCGGACCGATCCGCAGGATTCTTCGACTCACGGCATACTTACTGAACTGCATACTCTTGGCATAACTAACCGGCAACTCCAGACTCTCGGTATAACTAACCGGCAGTTCCAGACTCTCGGTATCACTAACTCTACACACAGGAGTTGGCTGCTAAATATAGAGCTAGCCCCGCCTCTCGTGATGTCAGCAGAACCTCCCCTCTTGCTCACGCCTGGAGCAGAGTCCAGGCCTGCATCTACCACTCAGGACAGGGCTATGAAGGGGGAAAACCCATGATGATTACTGATCTTAACAGGACTTACCACAGTAGAAGGAAGATAGGTATAGCCTGTGCTGCTTACAGGGGGCTACAAGTGTATAAAAAAATAAAAAAATAAACAACTTTAATCAATCCAAAATACACATAAACGAAGCAGATAAAAAAAACCCTAAAAAGTCCACATATGGACTGTTAGTCTGTCGACAGAATACTGTACACACAACATATGAGAGACAGTATATTCAATGGCTAATAAATAGTATAGACCAAAGTGCAGTGCAAGAAGAGCAAAACAGCAACAGACCATAAAGTAATAGAACACTTACTGTACTGCACCGACACACTTTATTCGAGCAAATACCCGGTATGTACCTGGCAGATACCTGGAATGCGCCGCTCCTCACCTCTGACAAGCCCCGTTGCGTTTGCCTTCCCAGCCTGGGTTCATGCCTGGCTGACGGGTGGCTGATCTGTTAAATGATAATGATTAGGATTTAATAGGCTGCAATGCTTCGCGTGTCTACCAGATGGCATAAATTCATGAATTGTAATGCAGTATATATATATATACTGTGCAGTATTGCAGCCAGCGGGAATAAAATGCTTCAATCCCTTGCTGGAAAATACCTCAATGCACTCGGGCAGAAAACAGTCACAAACCTCAATACACCCGGGTATACCCGAATTCGTGGGACTAGCCGAGCTCAAATAAAGTGTGTCGCCAGTGTATATGGATACACTGATATAAATACATGGATTTAAATAGGCAGTCTTCTTTAAATGCAATATTTACTTGTCTCTGTTTGTTGTTCTTGATTTGCAGGTTCTGGAATGAATTTACTACACATTTATGAGAAAATGTGGTCTGGGAAATGTCTAGATGCGTGTGCACCCGGCCTAAAGGAGAAACTTGGCTCTGTTGTTCCCTCAAGCTCAATACTGGTGCGTCATTGGAAAATACAGGTCTAATCCTACAGTTTAACCAGTACTGCTCTTACTATGTGTCATATCTTCCCCAGGGGCCTGTATCTACGTATTATGTCCATCGCTTTGGGTTTAGTCCTGGCTGTAAAGTTGTTGCATTCACAGGGGACAATCCAGGTGAGGATATAAAGCATACCGTGTATTTTTCTGCTAATAATTGAGATAGTGTGTGAAATTTTGTTTGGTCAGTGAAATTCCGTTCCATTCATTATTAATTATAGTAATTTTTAATTTTAATACGGCATAACACAATTACTGCAGGGTATAGATGCCCTTGAACAAGCAAACATCACCTTACTGCAGGCCCAGATCCACAAAAGCTCTGTTATCTTACATTAAAGGCCAATAATGTAACATTAAATCATATTTTCTCCCTTAAAAGCCATTGCATTGCAACAGCTCTTAGTAATGACATGCAAATGAGACGTTACGATAAGAGCACATCCACTAAAGTGTGTTAAGGTTAATGGAGGGACTTAACGTTGCATTAGTTAGGTCAACAGGAGGAGTACACAGAGCGCAAGAACTCCTCTCGTGGGTAAATGGTAGTCCACAGGAATCAGATCAACATGTATTAAACGAAAAGAGAAAAAATCATGGTACAATAAAGTTTAATAAACAAAAAATCCTTAGAGCAGTGAGCTCCAGTACACTCACATGCTCCACGATCATAAAAGGCAGTGTAACCAACTCAGGGTTAGGAGCGACGCCGATAATACAGCAAATACAGCTACACACGAATCCTCTGGGTAGGAACAGTCTCATCCGCATCCAAACAGCGTCTGACGTCACGGGACTTCCTCGGCTCTCCTCCAATGGTAAGGGAGGTGGCAGGCTACGGAGTCAGCGTCAGCGGCAGCGCGATGATCTTTACAGCGGGAGAACAGCTGTTTCACAGAAAACGGCAATAGGCTCCACACAGCTCACGAATCACTGCTCAATTGCAAATAACCCTACGCGTTTCATCCGGGTATTCGGACTTCTTCAGGGGTGTATGGATACAGACTATCTCTCAGCATTAAATAGTCCCCAAAAGGGGAGGGGAAAAGGCGAGTACATCAGCATCATAGCACAGGCCATGCCCACAATGCAAGAGTATAAACATACAGAAAGCAGCCACTGTAAAATGGACATACATAGTATATAATAATAAAATGTACATAAAATGTATATAATAAAAATATATATATATATAAATAAACATACATAGATAATAATAAAGATCAAGGTAAAACCTAAGTGAAGACAAAAAAGAAAATCAACACAAGCAATAATTAAGAATGCATATTAAAAATTGCATACATTAAAAAATAGCATATATTAAAAATTAATGTAAAAAGGGAAATGTATATAATAAAAAAAAATATATATATATATAAATAAACATACATAGATAATAATAAAGATCAAGGTAAAACCTAAGTGAAGACAAAAAAGAAAATCAGCACAAGCAATAATTAAGAATGCATATTAAAAATTGCATACATTAAAAAATAGCATATATTAAAAATTAATGTAAAAAGGAAAATGTAAATATATATGTGTTAATATAATGTGCATAAGGAATTAGTATAAAAACGCACACATAATCATCAATGTAAAAAAAGAAACCAGATCAATATCGATGTTAAGACCACCTGGCTTAAGTGTACATAATTTATGTATCCAGAAGGTTTCTTTTTGGGATATCTCCTGGATACGATTGCCTTCTCCCCAATGTAAAGTGACCAAATCTATGCCTAAATAACTCAGACCCTCCGGGTTTGAGCCGTGGAACTTTTTAAAGTGTAAAGGAACACTGTGATTCTCCAAACCATTCACAATGTTCCTTATATATTCCAGGACCCTCACCAGGAGGGGTCTGGTTGTGCGGCCCACCTATTGTAGGCCGCATGGGCATTGCAATAAGTAAACAACAAAAGTACTTCTACAATTAATAAAATCGTCAATATTGTGTACTTCTTTGGTCACATGGGAGGTAAAGTGATTAGTTTTTGTCTGGCAAAATTTGCAAGCCTTGCAGCTTGTACACTTAAAAAAGCCCTTGGGTGTTTGGCCTAACCATGTGTCTCCCATCGACAGAGGTCTGAGCATACTAGGAGCGATTCTATCCTTAATGTTACGTGCCTTGGTATAGACAACCTGTGCCCTATCAGGTAAAAAAAATTTAAGGAATTGATCCCCCTTTAAAATATGCCAGTGTTTATTTAAAATTTGGTTAATTTTAAAATGTTCATTATTAAATTGGGTGATGAAGGGAATAAAATTGGACTTCATCTCTTCTCGAGGAATTGGTTTTAAAAGTAGACTTCTATCGCTTTCTCTCACTTTTTTTATTACCGTACTTAGATCAGTGAGTATATAATCCTTCTCTAAAAATCTTTGTTCCAACATAGCAGACTGCTCCTCAAACACCCCAATGTCAGTACAGTTCTTGCGTAATCGCATGAATTGGCCTGAGGGGACATTCGAGGTCCAATTGGAATGGTGACAGCTCTTTCTACTAATATAAGTATTGCAATCAACCGATTTAAAATGTGTTTTGCTTAGAACCTTCATATTATCTACGTAAAGGGCAAGGTCAAGAAACTCAATACTAGAGTGGTCAGATTGATGGGTAAATTTAAGATTCATATTGTTCTCATTAAGATAAATGATAAAATCTTCCATCAGCATGCTAGAACCATCCCATATGAAAACGATATCATCTATATATCGTTTCCATGACACCAGGTTTGCGCCAAATGGGTTGGTGTGGAAGATAAAATCCTCCTCCCACACACCCATGCATAAGTTAGCATAACTTGGCGCGAAGCTGGTTCCCATGGCAGTACCCCTGGTCTGTAAATAAAATTTATTGTCAAAAGAGAAATAATTATGATTTAAAATAAACTCTTTACCTTCTATAATAAAATCAATTTGGTCCTGTACAAATTTATTAGACTGTTCTAAAATCCTTTTAACAGCGCTGCATCCCTGAGAGTGATCTATTATGGTGTACAGCGAAGTAACGTCAACAGTATACCAGATGTAACTCTCCTTCCACTCTAAATTTTCAAAACTATTAATTACCTCAGTAGAGTCTCTCAAAAAAGAAGGTAAGGTTTTTACAAAATCCTTAAGAAAAACATCTATATACTGAGACAAATTAGAGGTAAGGGAGTTAATCCCGGAGATAATTGGACGACCTGGAGGTTTGTCCTTGTGTACTTTAGGTAAAAAGTAAAAAATAGGGATTTTAGGAAATGTATAATTTAAAAAGGTGAATTCATTATCACTCAAAATCCCAATATTTTTACCTTTTATTTAACAGAACGTCTAAATCGGTCAAAAAAGATTTGGTGGGGTTGGAGGGTAAAATGGTGTATGTACTTCGATCACCAAGGATTCTAAGTGATTCTTCTAAATAGTAGTCCCTGCTCATGACTACTGTACCACCTCCTTTATCCGCCGCTTTTATCACCAAACCTTTATCATTGGCCAACTTGTTAAGAGCTAAAATTTCTTTTGGTGTCACATTACTCTTACTTTTTGAGTGATTAGCTAAGTCCTCAAAATCATTAATAATGAGGTTATAGAAGGTATCTACAAAATTGCCCTTATCAAATTGTGGAAAAAAGTAGATTTGTTTTTAAGTTGTGTATGACAAAAATCGGATGTTACAACTTTAACAGAAGGTGCGATTCCTTCATCAATTTTGGGCAAATCAAATTGCCTTTTTAAAAAATGCCTTTTTAATGTAAGCTTCCTCAAGTATTTATTCGCGTCAATGAACAGTTTAAAAGCATCTGGTTTAGCAGATGGCGCAAATTTTTAACCTCTAGAGAGTATTTGTAGATCTGGATCAGTTAAAATAGTGTTACTAATATTAAAAATTCCTGATGTATCTACTACTTTGCTTTTTTCTTTAATATGTCTTCCTCCTCTGGTTCCCCTCCTATACTTTCCTCTCTGGTTCTCTTTCCCTGTGGGGTCTGAGGATTTTTCTCCTCCAGGGTTATGAACCGATTCTTGTGTTCCCAATCTTTCAGAGCCATCCTCCATGGGAACAGACGCTCCTCCTCCCTCTCCTTGGATTGTTGTCCTTTCTCCAAAAAAGAGGCAGAGGAAGAGGAAACTATCTCTTTTGTGTTATCTTTTTTATGGTATTCCTTGTTTGGATAAATCTGCTTACCACGCTTATTTTCTGATTCTCTATCCCTGTAATGATTTTTATTGTCATATTTCTTCCTATATGAACGAGGGGATTTAGATCTATCATAATAGCGTGTCTTGGGTGTGGTACTGCTGCGCCCGCCTTTAACCTCCTACTTGCCCGCATTTATCCGGGCGATATCTCCGTTTCTAGCGGAGTTTCCCGCGTGGCGGCCGCATTCAGCAGATAAGCGCTAATGGCACTTATCATTGAAAGCGCCCGCGGCGCGGGAAAACTAAAAAAAAAAGCCGTGCGCCGCCACTCTAGGTGGAATTTCTACATCTTTAGTTTCAACCTCTACAACCTTAGAATCTTTAATTACACCTTTAGATTTAGACGAATTATGAATAGTACCATTATCGTAGTCTAATTTATCTCTCTGGAATTTTTTCACTTTTACAGAGATAACTGTGGAGTGTAGTTTATCAATCCTGTTTTGTAGTTTATCATCTTTATCTTTAAAACTATTACTATCCATAAATGGTTCTAGTTTAGTTTGAAGATCATTGATTGATTTATCCAAAGTATCTAAAAATGTTTTATGGGTAGAGACAAGGAGTACCATTAGTTCAAAAGAACAAGTATCAATAATAGTGTTCCATTTATCCAAAAAAACTTGATCAGTTAAGTAACAAGTAGGCTGCTTAGAAATGCGCAAGCCTCGTGGGATGCGTTTACATTTTAAATATTTCTCTAAACTTACCATATCCCATAATTTTCTGGCTTCAGAAAATAAATGTTTTTCTTACTCAACGAAATGAGGGGACAGGTCCTCCTCAAGGGGAGTATCCATGTGATCATTTACATCAGATATATCATCACAATCAAAATTATGATGGAGATTAAGATGTCTAAGATTCCATTGGGAAAAAACATTACAAGGTGCATCAGCCATATTAAGTGTATAAAAATTAGTGACAGTGAAACCAAAATATATAAGGTAAACAATGTGAAAAATTAATAATAATACACAATATTGTGAAGTGCTAAAGATATATAAAATATATAAATATATAATCGGGTGCAGCTGACAATGATAAACAGAAATGGTGCAAGAAAAGGTAAGCGTAAACCCAATAATATATCACAAATAAATGAATCACAAAAAATGATATCACCAAGAGGAGATGCTGCTGGTGTGAGGAATTTCTCAATCCCTCAATAGGCAACAGGAGGAGTACACAGAGCGCAAGAACTCCTCTCGTGGGTAAATGGTAGTTCACAGGAATCAGATCAACATGTATTAAAAGAAAAGAGAAAAAATCATGGTACAATAAAGTTTAATAAACAAAAAATCCTTTTAGCAGTGAGCTCCAGTACACTCACATGCTCCACGATCATAAAAGGCAGTGTAACCAACTCAGGGTTAGGAGCAACACCGATAATACAGCAAATACAGCTACACACGAATCCTCTGGGTAGGATCAGTCTCATCCGCATCCGAACAGCGTCTGACGTCACGGGACTTCCTCGGCTCTCCTCCAATGGTAAGGGAGGTGGCAGGCTACGGAGTCAACGTCAGCGCTAAGGTCTTTACAGCGGGAGAACAACTGTTTCACAGAAAACGGCAAGAGGCTCCACACAGCTCACGAATCACTGCGCAATTGCAAATAACCCTACGCGTTTCATCCGGGTATTCGGACTTCTTCAGGGATGTATGGATACAGACTATCTCTCAGCATTAAATAGTCCCCAAAAGGGGAGGGGAAAAGGCGAGTACATCAGCATCATAGCACAGGCCATGCCCACAATGCAAGAGTATAAACATACAGAAAGCAGCCAATGTAAAATGGACATACATAGTATATAATAATAAATGTACATAAAATGTATATAATAAAAAAATATATATATAAATAAACATACATAGATAATAATAAAGATCTAGGTAAAACCTAAGTGAAGACAAAAAAGAAAATCAGCACAAGCAATAATTAAGAATGCATATTAAAAATGGCATACATTAAAAAATAGCATATATTAAAAATTAATGTAAAAAAGAAAATGTAAATATATATGTGTTAATATAATGCGCATAAGGAATTAGTATAAAAACGCACACATAAACATCAATGTAAAAAAAGAAATCAGAGCAATATCGATGTTAAGACCACCTGGCTTAAGTGTACGTAATTTATGTATCCAGAAGGTTTCTTTTTGGGAGACGAATGGGTCTGAATGAGGGTTACATCTATACTTCATTTCTATGATCCTTGGTATACATTGCATTTCATCATTGGTGTCTTCTAAGGGGGATCCAGGTATATAGCATAATCCTAGATGTCCGTTTTGACCTAAGGGGCGGACAGCCCAGGTTAGATCATTCCTACACTCCAATACCTATGTGACTATATAATGTTGGGTTCCCAATTCTCCCATATATCAGATTTAGAGGAGATTGGTTGAAGTGTTGGTGACCCTCATTCACACTCATGTGTATCCACATATACATTGTTCTGTATTTAACAACTAACATCTGTCTACAGTCACCTAGAACTAGGATCTATCCACCTAAACATTAAGTGTTTTGATCAGTGACCATATAAATTATGAGGAACTGATATACACTCTCCCCTGTCTTTACCTTACTCACGATTCATTATGAAATCAATTACTATATGAATACTGTGCGTGTAGCACACCTTGGCTGTACTTCACTTTAATCAGTGAATAAGTACTTTTTAATTGAACCGCCCACCACTGGGTATATAACCAACGGGTTCTAACCTAATTGGCACCTCCTCCCTTGAGAAAGCGCCAGTCCCGTAGCGCGAAACGTACGTCGGGTATGACATCATCGCGTTGACG
>NC_134484.1:447695705-447735705 GCF_040206685.1 Ascaphus truei
ACACCGCATAGGACTACCAGCTGTGAATGGAGTATATGCAGAAAAGTGTGAAAATTGATACAAGACTGTGCTGAAGCAGGGGAATTTTTAGCAAACCAATGCTGAGTGTAAAATTGCCCTATAGGGAAAAAAGTGATTTCTGAACTGTGTAAAAGGTTTTTTCAAAACTAATTGCTGAATGTTGAGTCACTCTGCCGGGAATGAAAGAAATAGTCCACTGCAAGAATGTTTTTTTTCTGCAAGTAAAAAAGTCTGCCGATATATATTGGGAGCAAAAACAGACACCCAAAGTGTGAAGTGTGGATGCCATAATACCCAAAGATGAGACTGAAAATTACTGAACTAAGGCAGAAAACCAAATTCTGTTGCTGAAGCGGGGAGATTGCACCCTGCAAGAAAATGGTGTAAAGCAAATAGACTTTTTTACCTAGCAACTGCACATCTTGTATACCTGATAAAAGAAAATGCATGCACAGTACTGCTGATATTGGAAAAAAAAGAATTATCCAAGAAAGAAAAGTCTACAGAGATGCCTGTGAGAGCTACGGCCTCTACAAGCAAAATATGCCCATCTGTAGGACTACCACAATTGGGGGTTCTAGCAAATACAGTGGCAACAGCTGCAATAGCACCTCCTGAGGTCAGGAAGAAAATTACACCTGATAGCCTAAAAATTGAGGACAAGGTGCAGCGTTCCTGTAATGAACCCTACCCCACGGAAGAGTGGCCCTTCCAGTCCAATAAAGAGGAAGACATCTCTTACGGGGAACCCGAACCGAGTCACACCCACAAAACACCCCAAGAATGGTGGGGGTGCCTGAACTCGGCACGAACAGAAAAGACCGCTCCCTTTGATGACAAATATGATCAACAGGAGACAGAGCGGGAGCAGCAGATCACCCAATATTTCTGTCAGCTAAAGCAACTGCAAGAAAAGCCTGGCGTATATAATGAAGCTGCTAAAATTTGAAATGAAGATGGAGACCCCAATATCCCAGAAGGGACGGTGTCATCCAAATCAAAAAGGCGGGAAAAGAAAAGCAGTTCTTCACTTACCGTGGAAGGAACAGACACGTCCATAGATCCTGTGGAGGAAAAGGGGGACCGAGTTGCCCTGCAGCCTAGAGAAAATGGAGAATTCGTCCCACGGTTAACCGAATATCCAGAGGGCCCAAGGCAGAAGTCGTGTACCCCAAAGAAGTGTCTGTCCGGTGCCAACAGTGAGGAACCCTCAACTAGTCATCCCAGGGAAGCGGAGCCGGAACCAGTGAGTGACGATCCCTTGACCAGCCCTGAAGACGCCCTGAAAATTGCCAGGCATGACTGTGATCTGCTCTGTGAAGAATTAGGAAGAGAGAGAAAAAATAATGCTGAGCTACAGAAGACTGTGCTCGCAATTTACTCTGCGGCCAAGACCGAATTGGAGGATCTCAAGACTGAGCTAGATACTGCAAAGGCTACTATCTTCGCCATGGATGAAAAGCTGAGCCAATCTGATAAAATGGTGGCTACGCTAAAGCGGTAGTATGAGGAGGCACTGAAGCAGATGACAGTCTTCCAGCAAGAGGTTCACACTCTTCGTATAAAGCTTGATGCCTCACATCATGAGACCAACAGCTGCCGCACAGACCTGAAAGTTTCCAGAAAGGAACTACACAGTCTCACTGAAGAGCTGGACATTGCTAAAGAAACTATTGGTAATCTTGGTACAGTTCTCAAAGTCTCTCAGAAGGAGCTTCAGACCCTCAACCTAGAGAAGGAAGTCTCATGCCAGGAGATTGTCATTCTCAAAGCAGATGTGCGTAAATGGAAGGAGGGCTGCAAAGAAGCCCTGAAGAATACAGAGACTGAAAAAGGAGAAAGTTCAAGATTAAAAAGAGAAAACTTAAAACTGAAAGAAGAACATTTTCAGTTAACAGAAGAAGTCAAGGAAAAGTTTGACGCAGAGCACCGACTGCAGAACCAACTGCAAGGTCTGCGTACACACCTCCAGTATGCTGAGGAGAAGCAGCAAACGCTACAGGAAGAAAAACTGCAGGCTGCTAAAGAGGTATAAGCGCTGCAGGAACGTCTGAATACCCAGTACGTCCCCACAGAGCAGTATGAGGAGCTAAAGGCCACGCTGCATGTCTTCAGAGCATCGTTGGAAGAGGAGCTTCGATACCAGGTGACTCTGTATGAGAGGGAGCGTGAGAAGGCTCAGAAACTGGAGCAAGAGCTGGAGAGACAGAGAGACTGTTCCATTCCCTTGAGTCAGTACACCAAGGAGAAAACAGACGCAGCGGCAACCTTGACGACAAAAATGACAGAGCTCCAGAATATGAAGGAGACTCTGATACAGATTTCTCCAATACGGAAAAAGGTATTGGCTCTGCCCAAGCACCAGTATCCCACAGTAACTAATGCCCGTAAGGACAAGGGTACAGTGAGAGTTGGGGACTCCACGCAACTTCAAAATAAAATTACGAAGTTTGAGCCATCAAAGAAAGCACTAGCCAAACCTACAGCTGCCCAATAGGCAACAAACAGAGGTAGGAGTGCAGAATCAAAGCCAGAAGAATCCTTAGCTGAAGAAGCTGAACTGGCGACTCCGTGGTGGGGAGAAGCTGCAGAAAGACCACTTCAAGAGCAGAAAACTCTAAGGGCTAGTCCTAACTGCTCTACAACTGTTGCCATACACTTTGTCTACAAAAAGAAAAGTGCCCGACGCAACAGAAATCTCAAGACCGTGCACGCGATAAAAAGACTTTACGTGGAAAAAGTCCTCCTCGAGCGACTGAGGAGTGCTGATCTCAAGCATCTTCGGGAGGAGACAAAAATAAACTGGAGAAAGGGCTCCAATCTCAGTGGGACAGAGGGTTCTCTTCCTCCATCCACTCTCATTCAAGTCACAGAGATATCTAGAATGAGAGTGGAAGGATGGGCTTTGGCCGTGGTAAGCCCGAGCTTCCCACAAACAAGGGAGGTATGTAACAGGGGACTTATCCGTGTTCAATAATGTTCCTTTAATCTAGCAGTGTGGTAGTTAATTACTAAACACCACCTGCCTGATTAGATTGTTTACAAAAATCCTGCCTTGAAGACAGGAAGTGACTCTCTTTAGCTCTGACTGATAGCTGACCTTTGGAGAGACAGAGCAGCGGTTCTTGAGTGAACTAATTGCATAGGATTTCTCTAGAAATACTCCCAAGTAAATGGAAGCTTTGTTCCCCCCCCCCCCCCTGTGTTTGGATGATTTCCTGATGAAAAGGAAAAAGCACAATAAAGCCTTATTATAATTTCACCTTATAAACGTCTCCAAATTGTGTACCTCTGTGAACGTCCGTCTACAGGAACCAATTCCCAAGATGATCGGTCTTCCAGGGGGCCTGATGGGATTCTTATGCAGTTTAGGGATGAAATAGAAGACCGGTATTCTCGGTTCTTCTACTATTAAAACTCCAGTTCTCTTTTGGTAATTATTTCATCTCCAAAACCTTTGTTAACAATAATGGCCAGCTCTTGTTTGAACTGCTCTGTAGGATTTTTTTCAAGTTTTTTATACGTAATGTTATCACTTAGAATCCTACTGGATTCCTCCTTATAGTAAACAGAATACATTATTACAAGTCCACCCCCCCTTATCAGCTGACTTGATTATAATATCATTGTTATCTTCTTGGGTTCTGACCGCTTCCTTATCTTCTTTTGTTAGATTCTGTTTCCTGTGTCTGTAATTGACTCCCATATCTTCAAGGTCTCCAATGACCATGTCAGTGAAGCTCTTAATATAATTACCCTTAACTGCCTTTGGATAAAAGGTGGAACTGCTTTTGAAAGGAGTAAGAGGTGGTTTGGTATTACTATTAGTCGTTGGACACGTCATCATACTGTAGATGTCCTAGTCACGGAATCGCGCAAGAAATATATTTTCAACGTGAGTCTGCGGACAAACTTATGTACATCTATGTACAAGTCGAACATATTGGGCCATGTATTGGAGCAAAATTGAGACCTTTCTCCAAAACCTTGGTTTCAATTTCAGTAAGCTTATGTTTACTCAAATTGAAGATACTCGTCTTTTTATCTACCAATTGCCTCCTGGATCTGGTCTTTCTCTTTCTCTTGCATGACCCCCCTCTTTTTCCTCCGAATCGTCTGCTCTCTGCCTTTTCCTTTCTATTTTTCTGTTGTCCTGTTTTGTTATTGCTTCCCTCCATTGTTCCCGAAATGGTTCGGTTTCTCTGCGATGTTCTAAAAAATGGGGATGTCCCTTATTAATTCTATCATTAGGCCTATTTAAGGGGGATCTATCTGATTATCCCTAAAAACCTGATCTCTCTCATCCTCTTGATATTTCTGAGAATCTACCCTAGATCTTTCATCACTTTGGTGCTTATTTTTAAACCTCCCTGTGTGTTTATCCACCTGGGTTTTATGTTTGTTCTTTTCCTTAACTGTTGGAATTGATTCCTGACGAAGCAACAGCGAAACGCGTAGTATCAGCTGTTGAGAACACTGAGATATGGGGAAACAGTGCGGGGAGGTGCTGGCAAGTCACGGTGGCCAGATTACCTGGCATCTTCTTCCGCCCTCACTAGAGCCGTCTCAGGACGTGACGTAGGCGGATGTGACGTATGCGGAAGCAATCCAGTTACTGAACACACCGGCGTCCTTCTCGAGTCACCAGCAGTTCTTCCCAACGAATTGTCTTTAATGCTAAAATGTGAGTGCATTACTTATATGCTATTTATGTGCAATATACCCTTATTATATTACATTATTGTGCGCTCTCTCCTTTCTTTCTTCACATCCCTTGGGAGGTACACTGAGTATTTCATGATTCTACTACATATCAAACTTACAAGACCATCAACCATAAGGCTTCCATTACCAGAGGGTTTCCATTAAAGGGCTCCCATCAGAGAGAGATGAATCTCTGATACATCTGCTATATCTGAACCAATGTGTGAGTGCTCTATTCATTTGTATTTCACATATAATATTTCACTGATCACGCTTTGTTTGGTGCAGGTTATTTATTCACTATATATATATCTATATATATTTAACAGGCAAAGAAAAAACTGCGCCCCTCAGGTACTGTCTCTTCTAACACTTAGATGGTATATAGATCAATACTTTTAATGCATATATCCGGATGATCAATTTGATGTCAGCAGTAATATATAAATAATGAATATAAAAATACACACAATAATAAAAAACAATGTATTAGTGTGAGCTAATGACTAAATAGTTCAAAAAAATTGCATTTAAAAATATTGCAAACAATAAAAAATCAACAAAAATATTGAAATCAATAAAGAACCATATAAAGAAAATAGTCCTGTATATATTAAAAAAATGGATGATGGCCCATTAGTCTGGATACCGGCTGCTCTCTGCAAGGAACCAACGACCTCCAAGTGAATCTCCAAAACGACAAAAAAGAAAGCGCCCGATCCTAGTGTAATATGAAAATATACATTTAATAACCAGTACTAGATCCAACAAATTTAAACTCACAAACATATGTGAATATTAAGCATATAATGAGTATACTCATTCGCCAACTGTGGGACGACACTGCTCTGCTCACACGCCAAACTTCTCTTCAATGTATCTCAGCCACCAACCAGCAGGGCTCTCACAAGGCAACACGACCTCTCCTGATGTGAACTGGATGTACACCGCTCACCACAGCAACTCCGGATGGGAGGGAATGACCACGTGACCCCGTGGGGGAGAAAGGGCTGGTGTATTAATTCACCAATGCGTAGCAACGCGAGTAGTATACTCATAGTATTCTCAGTTTTACCTTGACTGCTGCCGGAACATTGCTCGCATTGCTACGCATTGGTGAATTAATAAGGTAAAACTGGGTAAAACTGGGTAAAACTGGGTAAAACTGGGTAAAACAAGGTAAAACTGAGAATACTATGAGTATACTACTCGCGTTGCTACGCATTGGTGAATTAATACACCAGCCCTTTCTCCCCCACGGGGTCACGTGGTCATTCCCTCCCATCCGGAGTTGCTGTGGTGAGCGGTGTACATCCGGTTCACATCAGGAGAGGTCGTGTTGCCTTGTGAGAGCCCTGCTGGTCGGTGGCTGAGAAACATTGGGACTCCATTGAAGAGAAGTTTGGCGTATGAGCAGAGCAGTGTCGTCCCGCAGTTGGCGAATGAGTATACCCATTGAAATGACATGCAAATGAGCACTCAGTGTAATACGAGCTTGAGACAAAAGGTGGCACTGAGTGCTCATTTGCATGTCATTTCCCAGAATCCCTTGCTGCAGTGGAAGCGCTGTATGCTGGGTGACAATGGGGAAAGACAGGGTTGCAGACCTGTCTAAGACATGCAAATGAACATACAGTAATATTTACAGTTGCTTTATGCTTTACTGTGGAGAGTTTCTGTCACTTTTTTTACCCACCATAACTTTAATGACAGTGGTGTTTACCTAGTCTAGTCTCAAACCTGCTAGCCATTAAGACCAGCCTCACACTGATGATACCCATCAAGGTTGAAACATGTATGTGAGTGGGTCTAATGGCTTTGCATCTCATCCCAGCCTCTGTCTAAAAGCTGTGTTTAAAACAGCATGCATTGGCTTGAGGATTGGCTTGTGTAATACGAGCTTGAGACAAAAGGTGGCACTGAGTGCTCATTTGCATGTCATTTCCCAGAATCCCTTGCTGCAGTGGAAGCGCTGTATGCTGGGTGACAATGGGGAAAGACAGGGTTGCAGACCTGTCTAAGACATGCAAATGAACATACAGTAATATTTACAGTTGCTATATATATATATATATACATGTAGAGGTATCAGTACCGTGTTAGCCGATCTTCAATAATCAAAAAATAAATAGATGATACCGTTCTGTGGCTAACGAAATGCTTTTATTTGTGCGAGCTTTCGAGATACACTGATCTCTTCTTCCGGCGATATTACAATGAATGAAGCAAGGATAACTTAAAAACAGTGTCTCTTGGAATGTTATCTGTGCTTCTCCTTCCCCCGGTGTGGATGTGTTTTATGGCTAGAGGTGTCAAAGGGTAACCTTGTGTAGAGCACTGTTTATACTGTGGGCTCTCCATTCATTTTTATTCACACTGATACACATACACACTCTTTCTTCACTTGCTTTCAGTTACCCTTTGACACCTCTAGCCATAAAACACATCCACACCGGGGGAAGGAGAAGCACAGATAACATTCCAAGAGACACTGTTTTTAAGTTATCCTTGCTTCATTCATTGTAACATCGCTGGAAGAAGAGATCAGTGTATCTCGAAAGCTCGCACAAATAAAAGCATTTAGTTAGCCACAGAACGGTATCATCTATTTATTTTTTGATTATATATATATATATATATATACACGTATTTGGTTTTTAGGTTCACTGGTATTGGTTATTTTTCACCATTAATTCACTTTAGTTATTTTATAGTTAGAAGCGCCCGGTTCCATCTCTTTGTTTGTTGTTGGTATGTCTGTAATGCATTTGTTTATTCACTACTACTGATTGTTTTTAGTGAACTGTAGAAGCCCAGAGATTTTTTGTTACAGTAACACGGTGCATATTTCAAAGTTGTAATGCACATGTGCAGACAGGTGCACATGTTAATGGGATAGAAAGTGATTGAGAGGACTATTTAAGAATGGACATAGCTCTATAGCCATATCAAACCATGAAGAAGAGAGTGCTAGTCTCGAAACGCATAGGGTGATTCCAATTAACTCTGCTCAACCAAATTGTGTCAAGCTTACTACAGCCGAGACCCTAGACAGTCTCCAGCTGATCAGGGAATACCGGAACCCGCATTTTTCCCCTCTCGCGAAATTTGGGTGAGAGAGTGGAGACAGAAGGTTTCCTGCCGCGGACGCGGATCAAGTATAACTCCCGTCGGAATTACCTAACATCGGCTGCTACCAGCTGGCCTGGAATACAGCACTGTTCGGGGAGTGTCAGCTGTTTTGCCACGAGTGAGAGGGGATACTATCTAACAATATCCACCACAAGCGTTTTCCCTTCATCTAGTAAGTAGGGCATATACTCACTGGAGAAAATTACAATTGGATACTATGGTGGACATTAGTTCCATTTGTTCTTCTAATATGTTTTAAATCAAATTGCTTTTTTCACTCGCATGTCATTTTTCTGAGGCTTCTACTTAGTATTGCATTCTTTCCTGTGTATTATCATACAGTATTATGCTATGTGTTTTCTTTCTTTTATTTCATGCACCTGATATCCAATCATATTGAACTTCGTTTGGAACAACAAGGACATTTGTCTTTCATCTGAACATCAAATGGTTGTATTCCCACTCTTGTTTGACCTTTTTTGAGATTTTTGTCATACTCCATTGAGATTCTAGTACAAGGCACCAAATGTATTGTCTTTTGTTTTGTATTATCTGTATCTGACATAGGTAGTCAGTTTTATATACTTTGGCAGCTGCACCTCACTAATTTGTGATTATTTGGGGTTTCGCCTACTAATTGGTCTAATCGATTATAATAATGTTAGCGCTACATTATCCATTTTTTTCGGTCGAGTTGTCAATTTATGATACAAAGGTCAGATGGTTTTATATACATCACCAAATTTATCTCAAATTGTGGGCTACATACCATCTCTTCATTCCAATAGAGACACGTACCTCTTTCAGCAAACTATTATATAGGTAGCAGCACCATGTGTTATTTTAATATTTGTATTTTTATTCACTAATTCACTTGTCTTCACTCCCATGTAGTCACTTTATGGAAAAAAAATATAAATTTAGCCTTGGAGTGCACCACTGAATGTACTTTTTTTTTTTTTGATGTTTCGCTGACCTTGCATCAGTTATTCATTTACATGTTATCTATTAACCCTAGTACAAAGGTTGTATCCATTTCCAGATCTGGCAAATTAGGCGTTATTTATAGATTAAGTATTAATCTCAGTATTTTGCTCTCAGTGAGCGGTGTGCTCTGTTTTGTGGTTTATATATAGAAAGGGAGCTAGATCACAACTGGGCAATTACTGACATGTACTGTATGCCTAACATGAATAGTGGGGAAGCTACTTGAAGGTTTAGCACCATCCACCTAATTCTACTGTACTTCTTCAGAAATCTTCTATCCTTAGAATAGGTCTGCGAATGAGCAGATGTACACATACTGTACTATGGAGGGTATAAGCAATATCAAAGCTACATTATTTAATTCAATAATTCACTATTTTATCTATGTACACTCATTACAAATCTGCAACCATAAAAAAGATCATACTCCGTTGCATAGTTATATTTTAATAACAGCAAGAACACGAGGAAACTACCTTATTGGAATGATGGAATGGAAAAATAAAAATGTCTGAAGGTGCATTGCATTGAATTGCTTCACATTGAAAGAGAAAATGTAACTTTACATAGTGTACATATCATGTTGTAACTTTTAATTCTAGCTTGTTTTGTTCCATGCACTGTTAGTCATGCTAAAAAATATAATTAGCACGTACATAACGGAACAAAATTTAATTATGATCAATTGCTGTTTGTTACTGGGTACACATTCACTCAAAACATCATTTTATCAGACTTCATTATTGTGTACATTATTGTAATTAATTACTATATTGCAGTACATTTGATTATTCTATTTTGTTGCTAGTTGGATAGTTTTTCTCCACTCTTTAACCACTGCAATTAGTTCTGATTGTTGGAAGCCCTAAGCAAAACATTGCACAGCCAAATGTAAATAGAACAGTTCATGCTTTACTCTATTATTAATGGATTTTTATTAGTTTAGAGTAAAACATAGGATTACATTCCAATGACTCACCAGTCCTTTTGTGTTATCCGTCGTAACGCTCCTGGGTATTAACAAACATAAATGTAGTGTTAAATACACAATCATAATGTAAGATCAGTCTCTATGATGCTTATAAGTTGTGCTATCATTGAATCTAAGCACATTGAGTTAGTATTTCAAGTTAGGTGTGAAAAGAAAAAGAAAGCGCTAACACTCTATACAGTATTTCTTGGAGATACAGAATGTATATACTGTACAATTGTGATGTACCGAGTACCTGGAAATGACGCGGTACCCGGCATACCCGGCACTAGTTTAAGTACCTGGAAATTACCCAGACCCGGCACCAGGGGGCTGGACCCGGTCCCAGGTAATTTCCTATCTGCTCTGTTCCCTCGGTCCTCCTCTTGGAGAATGGCAGGAGCTGAGCAGCAGAACATTTACATAGACACTTAGCAGCAGCAGCCAGCAGTGGAGGGTGGGGAGGATCGCTGTGGAGGGTGAGGAGGACCACAGCAACATCGTGGGAGTAGCATCAGACTTCCTGCTGGCGGGGGCGACAGAGGACGTCCTTGTTGAGACTGTGGGAGCAGCGGAACACATCCTATCACAGCTGATGCTGGTGGGAGCTGAGGAACATGTGACGGGAGCAGGAGCACTACTATTGGACAGCCGGGGAGGAGCTGGCTGTCCAATAGTAACTCTCCTGCTCTGGTCACATTTCCCCCGGCTCTCACCAACACCAGCTGTGATGTGTTCCGCTGCTCCCACCGGCTCAACAAGGGCGCATCCTGATGCCATCACCATCAGCATGTCTACCGCTGCTCCCACAATGTTGCCATGGTCCTCCTCACCCTCCACAGTGACCCTTCCCACCCTCCGCCGCCAGTTGCAGGTAAGCCAAAGCTACCCAGCTGGGTATCTGGTATCCAACTCACAAATTTCCCCTGATAACCGGTACCCGGCAATCCTCAGGACCCGGTACAACATTAATATACAACGTTAAATATAATGATGTGCACAATAAACAAGCATATACTGTATATATGTGGAAAGAATATATATATCCCGGTGTAAAAATGAAATAAAAAACCTCTGTTATTGAAAAGTTCCAGATAGATCAAAACGGCCCACTGCTGGAGTCCTGAAAAGAGGGATTCCCACATTCAACCAAGAAAACTGAAACAGTGAGAAGGAAAAATGTCTTCAGGCACAGGGACTGAGTCGGTATGGTATATGGGGGAGAAGAAAAAGCAGATATAATCACGGTTCTATGAGGGTATCTATCATACAATTCTTATGAGACACACAACTTTAAATGCAGTGTCGTCTTCGTAATAAGGATGGTTGAAGTAAGGCAGCTCACCTACTATGGTTGGTAGGAATATGCAATAACGCCTGGCATCTTAATTAGGAATAGAGGAAAAATTCATGGCATTATAACATTTATTAAAACATTAAAAAATAAAATATGGTTATGAACTCACAAGCATTCTTTATCAGGCATTAAAATATCAGTACAAATTTCAGCACAATGGTAGTTGGAATTCTGCGCCCTCCTGATGTCACATTGTTGCTGTGCTACCCCGATCATGATTCCAGCGATCTCCGGCAGTTTCTGGGGTTTAGTGGCATCCGCCTACTGGGTCGCGGTATCGAGTCATCATCAGTTCCTCTCAGCTCCCAGTATCCCCTCCTTTTGTGACAGGTTGGGTAGACGGTTTCCCTTCTACGCTGCAATGATACGTCTATGGATTGGTTCACTCACCTGTATATAGGTGAAAAACGGCACTTTTGGAAATGTGCCAAACAAAGAAACTACTGTGGCTCTCGAAGGTCAACCCAATGCGTTTCACAATTTGCTTCCTCAGGAATTGTGAAATATGTTGGGTTGATCTTCGTACGCCACCATAGTTTCTTAGTTTGGCACCATTTCCAAAGGTGACTCTTCTTCATGCAATCATGGATTATGGACTTCTGGGCATCATGCTTTTCAAGCTGAGGATCATTGTTTTGTGGGTGAAGAATTTATTGGTGCTGCAGTTGGATGAGGTGGATGAAAGCCTTCATCCGGCACAGTAAGAAACACTTTGATTGACGATAGGGTGCCCATTGATTGCCAATGTGGCTATCTGTATTCCGTTGAGGTCATATTATAGGTAACCACAGTGGCAATCAATGGATTTGCTGACTAGTATATTTTAATTGATTTATGTGTATTTTATTTAAAAAAAAAAAATTTTTTGCAAACACAAATGGGCAACAGCGCTATTAGCTAATCGTGCTATTGTCCATTTGTGTGTGTGGTGATGGGGATAGTAGACCTGGGGAGGGTGGATATGCCTCCCAGGTGGGTAGCAGGAGGGGTTAACCCCTTAATTGATATAGCGGTCATTAAGGGGTTACTGACCAGTAGCTAGTGTTTTTATTTAAATGTTGGTGCCACTGAAGAGTAGTATGAGGACTTGCAAGGATTAACAATACTCTTATTTACTATATGGTGGCTGACTGGCTATTGATTGTTTTTGAATGGGAAAAAACACTATTCGTCACATCTAGATAATAGGACTTCGCCCATTACTATGTATGAGGTGGGAGGTGGTTTTTGGTGGTGGAAGGAGTGGGTAGTAGGGTGCCCCTTGGCTGCCAATGTGGCAATCTGTGCCCCTATTGAGGGCATAGATAACCGCAGTGACAATCAGGGGATTGAATGGCTAGTGTTTTTTTTTATGGTATTGTAATTTGTATTGTATTTTATTGCAATGTACTGTATATTTGAATGGGCAAAAGCGCTATTAACCATATTTCGCAAATAGGGCTATTGCTCATTCCTGTGTGTGGTGTTGGTGGTAGAGGCAATGGGTGAAGGGTTAGTTACCCCAGGGTGGGTAGTGTAAGGGGTTAACCCCTTTATTACCTCCCACAACCCTCCCGGGATGCCTTAACACCCACCTCGGCGCAACTCCAACCTTCACCCACCCCCTCTATCACAAACCAAACAGGTACTCCTATTTAACTCCTTCATTACCTTAGCAGTTAGCCACTAAGGTAATGAAGCTCGGCTGTAATTTTAGTTTTTTACATAGGATTGAAGCACGGGTCTTCGGAGCTGATATTATCCTATGTAGTAAAAATAAAATATACTCCGTCTGATGCAAATTGCTAATCCGATCTCGCCACCCTTTAGGTGATGTTAACAAAATGCGAGTATTCCATCTCCAAGCTAAGAGACAGATTTAGGAAAGGCTAGAGTGATTCTGGCAGCAGCATTTAGGATAGATTGTAGGGGAGACAGGTGAGAGGCAGGAAGGCCGGACAGCAGGAGGTTACAGTAGTCAAGACGGGAGAGAATTATGCCCCGAGTCAGAGTTTTAGCAGTCGAGCAACAGAGGAAAGGGCGAATCGTTGTAATATTGCGGATTAAAAAGCGACAGGTTTTAGAGACGTTTTGAATGTGAGAGGAGAATGTGAGAGAGGAGTCAAGTGTGACCCCTAGGCAACGTGCTTGGGCTACTGGGTGAATGATGTTGCTTCCAACAGTAATGTGGAAGGTGGTAGTAATGCCAGGTTTGGGAGGAAGTATGAGGAGCTCTGTTTTTGTCATGTTAAGTTTAAGCCGGTGGAGGGCCATCCAGGATGATATCGCAGAGAGGCATTCTGAGACTTTGGTCTGTACAGCAGGTGTAAGGTCAGGGGTTGAAAAGTAAATCTGTGTGTCATCAGCATAGAGGTGATATTTAAACCCAAGGGATTAAGGTGATTAGGTCACCTAGAGAAACTGTGTACAGAGAAAAGAGAAGAGGTCCGATGAAAGAACCCTGCAGCACCCCCACAGAGAGATCTATGGAGGAGAAGGTGTTAGCAGAAGAGACACTGAAAGTACGATGGGAGAGGTAAGAGGTGATCCAGGATAGAGCTTGTTACGAATACCAAGAGTATGGAGAATGTGGAGGAGAAAAGGGTGGTCCACAGTGTCAAATGCTGCAGAGAGGTCGAGTAATATGAGAAGAGTGTAATGACCTCTGTCTTTGGCAGCATGGAGGTCATTAGTTATATGTATCTAACTATTAACAGCCTTTAGCAGGAGTCAGGAACAGAGTGTTACAGATAAGTACAGTACAGAGTCAGGGCGATGTTAAATTTCAGGTTTCTGCCATTGACTTGCATGGCAGAAAAAAGCCACTTTGGTAATGTGCTTTTAAACTGTCTTTTTGTATCTCCGGTTTCGGGGGTCTTGGAAGGCTGATATTTTGCCACTATGGCAAGGGTCCTCCCGCATGAGGACCAGGTAAATTTCAACCCGCTCAGACCCACAGAACGGGTTATTTTACATTATATTCGCGCAATTGGCGTGGGAACTACTTAGGGCCGCGGTCAAGTTCACGGGCAATTGGCGTGGGAACTTCTGTTCTAGGGCACCTAGGAATAAAATTATTTTTTGCCCCCAGATGTTAGGCACTGTATACCACTGTACAGTATACTGTAGAAGACACATAATGACACGATACTGAACATGTAGAATAAATGCATAGTTTTATTTATTTGGGTTTATTACACAGTATACTGTACGGCCGGAAAACATCAGCATACAGTACAATATTATCCATCGAAATCCCCCCATTAGCCGTTTTCTTTTCTTAATGTACAGTAATGGTCAGCCCCCTAAAGGAGTACCCAGCCAGCCCCACCAAAATAATACGGCAACAAGACAGTACTCACCACAGAATTAAAATTCATTTCCCCCCAGATGTTAGGAACCCCCTCACTTCACCCCAACAGGGTCCGAGCATGTACAGTACAGTAATGTACTTTAAAATAAAATTAAATATGCAATTTTACTATTACTGCGCGCGCACCCACAGACTGTGTACTGTAGGTTAAACCGCGAAGGTATTAGACTTCAGAGACAACAGCTCGCAAACGCCCCCATGCGTTTTTACACGGCATTGCAGTGTTGCAGCCAGCGGGAATAAAATGCTTAAATCACAGGCGCGAAATAACGCAATACACTCCGGGAGAAAACGTTACTACTGCACCGACACACTTTATTCGAGCAAATACCCGGTATGTACCTGGCAGATACCTGGAATGCGCCACTCCTCACCTCTGACAAGCCCCGTTGCATTTTCCTTCCCAGCCTGGGTTCATGCCTGGCTGATGGGCGGCTGATCTGTTAAATGATAATGATTAGGATTTAATAGGCTGCAATGCTTCGCGTGTCTACCAGATGGCATAAATTCATGAATTGTAATGCAGTATATATATATATACTGTGCAGTATTGCAGCCAGAGGGAATAAAATGCTTCAATCCCTGCCTGGAAAATAACTCAATGCACTCGGGCAGAAAACAGTCACAAACCTCAATACACCCGGGTATACCCGAATTCGTGGGACTAGCCGAGCTCGAATAAAGTGTGTCGCCAGTGTAAACCGCACATCACCGGGATATTCCGAAATTCGCGGAACTAGCCAACTTCGAATAAAGTTGGCCGCCACTGTAAATTAATCAAATCCCAAAACAATTAAAATACCATACAAATCAATTACACAATTAACTATTTTAATCGTTCACCAAAACCATTCACAAAAAAGGTAACATCAGACAAAATATAAGTACCAAAAATAATCCACTATAAAAAAAGCAAGCCTCACCCTGACCTAAAGTACTGCAAACAACACCAAAATTTACATCTAGCTAATTAAACATTACATTACACACACATTTAAGCACAGCAAAATACATTTTTATTAGTGTAAAACAAGCATTTCCAAAAATAATAATTTCTTACCCTGTATGTATATATATCGATCGAGACATACATACATACATACATACAGTGGCAAGAAATGATATTGGCCAAATAAATACAATCACATTAAAAGAATTAAAAAAACCTCTAAAAGTTACAACAATAAAAATCGGCTTACTCTCGAACCAATCCACGCACAGGAACCCATAAAATAAAAAACCATAAAATAATAAACTTAACAATCCAGGGGTCTGTGTCTTCTATATGTAATCCATGACCCCACAGTCTTCATCTATATTCTTCTTCCGCTCTCTTCCGGGGTTTTCTTCTCTTCTTCGGCCACGCCCTGGCCTTTTTTCTTCTGTAGGAGGTCCTTCCTGCTCGGCGTCTGCCTTCAAAATGAGACGACATAGGCTTTTATAGGACTATGACGTCACATTTTGGTCAAATGGTTCCCTCAGCCCTGATTGGGCCGTGAAAACCATGTGATTTGGCCGAAAATTATAAAAATAATGATGACGTCATTTAAAGGCAATGACACAAGCCAATCTGAATGTCTGTGCTTCAATTGCCTTTAAGACCACGTCATCAAAAGAAAGATGGCCGCCCTCACATGGTACTGTGCGAAACGCCGCATCGGGCTTGTCTTTGTGTGTGCGAAATGCCGCATCGGGCTTGTCTTTGTGTGTACTCCCCTTGGATCCCTGTCATCGGCTGTGAACTCTTGCTACAATAATGACACAAAATTTCTTGCCTTTCTTAGAATCCCAGGACTCCATACAAGGACATTATACTCATTATTTTCTGCAAGTATATATAATGATTCCTTAATTTATAAGTGGTGAATTTTTGTCATTTATTTGTTTCTTTGGTTACCTAGGTGGTACTGTTTTTGGCAACTATTACTAGTAGCAGTAAATAGTTCACAGCACACAGCTGTTGTAATAATATTATTTTGACCGGCCGGTCTTTATATATATCTCAGGAGGTTATATCTCTTTTTTCACCTGAGTAGTAAAATCCTGTTTTTTTTTAAATATTTACTTATGATCTTAGTATTACCCTGATATTTTCACAGCTATTGAGACCCTCTGGTATTGTTTTATATTTATATTTCTTTAGTGTTTTCCATGTCCATTAATAAACATTTTTTCATTATTACTGTTGCTTGAGTGCTTTTAGTGGGACACTTTTCTTTTTTCTTTTGTTTATTTCATATATATATATATATATATATATATATATATATATATATATATATATATATGTGTATATATATATATATATATATATATATATATATATATATATATATATATATATATATATATATATATATATAGCCCTGGCTGTGCTCAAAGCTGTGACCATGCAGCAAGCTTAAGCCTATAGGGAACCATGTTAAAAATGGTTTTTGAAGCAAAAAGTGGCACTGTGTGCTCATTTGCATGTCATTTCCCAGAATCCCTTGCTTTAGTGGAAGTGCTGTGTGCTGGGTGATAATGGGGAAAGGCGGGGTTGCAGTCCTGCCTAAGACATGCAGATGAGCATACAGTTTTATTTACATTTGCATATATATATATATTTACATGATGAAGCCACTGTACAAATGAATGGGTGAAGGGTGGTTATCGGGCCAGGGTGGCTTAACCCCTTAATTACCTTTGCGGTTAGTAACCGATAAGGTGATTAAGGGTTTAATTGATAGCAGAATGTATTTGCAATGTATTGGCTATGTATTTTGTTGGCAACGGAGGACACAGGCAATTTGCTGGCGAAGGGGCTTCATATTGATGAGGTTAGTAGAACTTTATTTATTTTATTATGCTACTTAATGTGTTTAATAATTAGGGCCAACACCTAAAAAAATATTTTCTAAGAGATGCTATATCAAATCAAAATCTTATTGGTAATAAAGAGGTTAATATTGATCAGGTTCCAGGAAATTGTTTCAGGAAAAAATCAACATTTTATCCAAAATTTGCTCAGGGTCATCTTGTTAGCTCTTTTGTCGAGATGGTCACAAAGGACTTGGAACATTCTAGTAAATCATATAAGATCAAGACCGACAATTTAAACATCAAAGAAAAAGAAGCCCTGGAAAAGTTAGAAAAAACGAATTAATTGTTATTAAATATGCTGATAAGAGGGGAGGTATTGTGGTAATGGACATACATTACTATGTACAAGAGTCCAATAGATTGTTGGGTGACATGGCCACATACCTCCCCCTTTCAAAAGACCCCTTGGATTTATATAAAGCTGATCTGGAGGTCTTGCTCAACACCGGCTTGGAAAATAAGGCAATCACTAGTGAAGAAGCTGAGTATTTATTTATCCAGTTTCCACGCACCCCATTATTTTATTTTATACCTAAAATTCATAAAAATATCACTGCACCACCGGGTAGACCTACTATTTCAAGTATTTCGTCTTTAACTTCTAATTTATCACATTTTATTGATTATCATTTACAGCCAATTGTAGCCAGTGGCATGTCCTATTTAAGGGACATGACCCACATCCTTCAAGTTCTGCGAGAGCTGAAGTGGCAGCCCAACTATATATTGGTAACAGCAGATGTAACATCTCTTTATACGGTTATTGACCATGAGTTGGCCTGCAGGGCAGTGTCCCGAAAATTGGACTTGGCCACTCAACTGACACCAGCCAAAAAACAGTTTTTGGTGGATAGTATACATTATATTTTAACTCATAATTATTTTACATTTAATTCTCAATTTTATAATCAGGCGTGCGAAACCGCCATGGGACAGGTTTGCACCAAGTTATGCCAACATTTTTATGGACAGTTGGGAAGAAGATTTTATTTGGAACAACTGTCCTTTTGAGGCAAGCCTGGTGCTCTGGAAACGTTATGTAGATGATGTCATTTTCATCTGGGCTGGCGGTGAAACACAATTAGACACTTTTTTCATGTACCTTAATCACAATGATAGAAACCTTAAGTTTACTTTCAAATCTAGCACTGATCGTATTGATTTTTTAGATCTAGATATTTACATTACTAACAACACTTTACACACCAAGACATTTTTCAAGCCGGTGCAGGCCAACACCTATTTAAGGGCTGATAACTCACATGATCCATCTTGGATCAGAAATATTCCAGGGGGGCAGTTCCTCCGCCTGAGACGCAATTGCTCAGATATTGAGGCTTTTGCGTCTCAGGCTGAGGAACTTAAGCAGAAATTCGTTGAAAGAAATTATCCAGAGAGTTTATTGGATGAAACAATAGAAAAGGTAACCAATCTAGAAAGGAATGATCTGCTTAAATATAAGAAAAAAGATAAACAAAATAAGTTTCATCAGATGGTTCCATTCATTACACAATATAACGAGATGGCACCAAAGATTAAGCAAATCATCAACAAGTATTGGCCAATCCTCTTAAGGGGTAATACTCTAGCTGAAATTCTCCCACCTAAACCTACTATTATCTTTACTAAAGCCACAAATTTAAAATCTAAATTGGCTCCAAGTTGCCCACTAAACTATTCGAAGCAAGCTGCTAAGTTGGATAAAGATTTTTTTAAATGTACAAAATGTTTGGCATGTTCACATAGCTGTACCACCAAGACTTTTACATCTAATGTAACTCACAATATTTATCCTATCAGGTCATTTATTAACTGCCACACAGTTTATGTGATATATTTACTCCAGTGCCCTTGTGGCTTACAATATGTTGGGCGAACAAGTAGAACGTTCCAACGGAGAGTATATGAGCACATATATAATATTAAAAAAAGGGTTAATAACCCATAGTGTGTCCCACCACTTTCTCACACACCATCATCAAAATCCTAAAGGGCTTATGTGTCAGGCCATTGAGACCATTCAAGCCAGTTCAAGAGGTGGGAATAGATTGCAGAGATGCAGTATACGTGAGGCATACTGGATCTATGAATTACAGACTCTCTCTCCAAGAGGTCTTAATATTGATTTTGAGTTAGGAGCTTTTTTATAATAATATAATATCACTGGGTTAAAGTACATGCAAACATTTGTTTTAGTTATATGGTTGTTTTATGTTGTCATGTGTAGATGATTGTTGTATATTGTTATTCATGTTTTCTGTTTCATGCAAAGCTGTGTAAATGTCAGTGTTCTGTATCAAGTGCCTAGTAGGTATCACTTTAAGAAATGTCTTAATTGATTAGCCAATCAGAGCAGTCTTATATGGATATATACCAGGGCACCACTGACATGACTCATATCCCCTGAGGAAGTGTGCGCAAGCGCACGAAACGCGTAGGGTTTTTTTCTATACTGTTGGACGTTTGTATGTGAAGGAAGCAGAGAGAACTGAGTGCTGATTCCCTGGAGCAAAAGCAAGAAGAGCCTCCGCTCGAAAATCCCGCCGAGAGTCCCGCCTACCTGTGACGCAGTATCCGGTATCTGGCATCCGGTGACGTCACTTCCGGTCTCGAGGAGCACGGTGTCTGGAGGAACGCTGCGGTGGATTCAACTGCTTAGCCCAGGAAGGAAAGATTCTATTCGCCTAATCGGCGCTCATTGCCTGTGTCCTAGAGCCGTCTTGTGAGTAGCTTTTCAGTTTTACTCTACCGGATTGGCTCGATCAGTGTTGCATCGTCCCACATTTTATTATTTTATAGTTGTATTAAACAATTTTTATTTTTCAGCTTTGCGTTTGTGTGTCTTGTCTGTGTAGGTCTGTGAGTATATGTCTGTGATTTTCTGTTAGCTGTGTTGCATTAAATTCTGCTTTTTGTCATCTAACGGAGGACATCACATCTGGTCATCCCTTGATTATAAGATGACATCATTGGGACTTGAACTTTATTCATCTGGATATCCAGGACTATTACCTAATTGGACATATTAGGCGCCGGTATCGCTTTCCTTTTTATTACCCATAAGTGACAAAGAAAACTAGTTTACAATAAAGGGTTCTGCAGTACATTTGCAACTATATATTGTTATTCCCCTATCTTAAATGGCTTCTGAATAGGACAATAAAAATGAGAAGTACTTGTCTGGTGATACATTGATGTCAGAAAAGATTATTGTTCACATTTTCTTCTGTAACATTTTAATACAAAGGTATATTTTTACATACTGTATATATGCAGAGAACAGGCATCATTGACATGAATACAACATAATTATTCAGTAAATCAAGCAAGACTCCTTGATCTAGCGTTCCTCCAGGGAAAGTTCCCACAAGTGTTTTATTGCTTACTGTACTGTATGTTGTCAAGGCCATGGATAAAAAGCACATTTTACTTATTAATTAACTGAACAAAAGCTATTATGACAAATATACATTTATTGCAGAATCTTTTCAACTCAGCAAAAGCTTTGTCCCTTTGCTATCAATTATTTCTAGTTTATTTCAATGCGGACAGATCTCTCTCTCCCTCTCCCTCACGGTCTCTGTCCCTCTCGGTCTCTCCCTCTTGGTCTCTCCCATTCTGTCTCTTCATCCATCTCTGTCTCTCGCTCTCTGTCTCTCGCTCTCTGTCTCTCGCTCTCTGTCTCTCGCTCACTGTCTCTCGCTCACTGTCTCTCGCTCACTGTCTCTTGCTCACTGTCTCTCACTCACTGTCTCTCACTCACTGTCTCTCGCTCACTGTCTCTCACTCACTGTCTCTCGCTCTCGGTCTCTCGCTCTCGGTCTCTCGCTCTCGGTCTCTCGCTCTCGGTTTCTCGTTCTCTGTCTCTCAATCTCGGTCTCTCCATCTCTGTTTCTTGCTCTCGGTCTCTCGCTCTCTGTCTCTCCCCTAAAAGGGCCACTAATGATGGAGGGATAGGAGCATCCTACCTCCCTTAAAGAGAATTTGCATGGCACTCATGCCAGGGGATTCCTTCATCAGGGACCTATAGAGTGCTATACCGGGGGTTTAATAGCACACCAGCCAGCCTAAGTAAGAACTAGCAGGGATATGCGCAGGGTGATGGGAAGATGGGATCCTTGATTAAAGGTGCACCTGTGCACAGAGTCTTGTAGGTGGGTGGAAAGCCTCATATTCAATATTTCAAGGGTTTGTCAATTATCCACCCAAAATTTATGGAGAGATGACTAGCCATGTGCCTCCCAGGGAAGCTGCCTAAGCACTCAGGGAAGAAGAGTGTATGATAACCAAGGTGTTGAATAAAGAAACCTGTTTGTCTAAATAAAGTTCGCACTTTTATTCTACCAACCGCTTACAACACCAGCCAGCTCGGATAAAGAACCCTGAGAAGGTATGAGAGACACTGAGCAACACCTCAACATCTGCCAGAAATGTCAACTACTGTATATAGGTGACGAACCCCATCTTGTAATTATTTTTGTTTTTTTTAAGTGATAAAATATATATTAAGGGTGCATCTCACCTGATTCTTGATACAAAAATTAAATGACAAAACAAAAAAATATGCTCTATTCTGCTCTCCTAATATATTCGTTTAGTACATTGTAATCATGGTGCAGTGAAGGTAAATACAGTAGCAATGTTTAACAGTGTGATCCTGAGAGATCAAGAGAAGACCCTACAAAATTGCACTCTATGATAGTATACACTGGCGACACACTTTATTCGAGCTCGGCTAGTCCCACGAATTCGGGTATACCCGGGTGTATTGAGGTTTGTGACTGTTTTCTGCCCGAGTGCATTGAGGTATTTTCCAGGCAGGGATTGAAGCATTTTATTCCCGCTGGCTGCAATACTGCACAGTATATATATATATACTGCATTACAATTCATGAATTTATGCCATCTGGTAGACACGCGAAGCATTGCAGCCTATTAAATCCTAATCGTTATCATTTAACAGATCAGCCACCCGTCAGCCAGGCATGAACCCAGGCTGGGAAGGCAAACGCAATGGGGCTTGTCAGAGGTGAGGAGCGGCGCATTCCAGGTATCTGCCAGGTACATACTGGGTATTTCCTCGAATAAAGTGTGTCGGTGCAGTAGATATACTGATAATTGTTTTAATAGTTCTGCCACTTGGGCTCACTCCAAAGGGGTAGGGTCTGTTATTAAAAACCAAAAAAATTAAATTTTATTACATCAAAGATAATATGTGACATAGTGGAATAAATTTAAAATTAACTTAAAATCCCCGTAGCGGAGTAGTAGGAATTTTTCTGTAGTCCAGAAAAAGGTTGGGCAAATTGAAAATAATTTTTGACCTGTTAGGTTTTAGGCCCAATTTCCTACTGCGACAACCAAAACATGCATCCAAATATGCTTTATCAAAAAGGAGTGCTTTATCAAAAGAGGATCAGTGAGACACCTCTGGTGTTAGCTGTTTGTGATAGCACACAGTCCTTTGCAATAATACCACATGACCCAGGGTGGACTGTGTGCTATCACAAGACTTGCTAGAGAATCAAGGCTGCGTTCCGTTCCTGATTGCTGAAGTAGACACATCCAAAAGGAACCTGTGTATTAGGCAGAGATTTGCCAGAGGACACCTTAGTGTGTAACACCGCCAACAGGAAAGAGGTGTGAAATCATTCCGGAGCATTACCAGCGGAGCAGCGGTGGTTCATAGCAGCCTTGGAGCATGAGTTGTACTCATACAATGAGTTTTGAATCGTCTTGTCCATGTTTTATTACATTTTATATACGTTATCACACGAAGACAGGCGCTTTTTCTTCTCTTTTTTTTGTTAGGTTGTGTCAAGGGAGGTTGTTGTGCCCTAGAAGAAGGCTGCCAGGATCCGTTTTAATAGATTTGTGACCTATTACATGTCATAGTATTGATTTTTAATTTTGTTTTATATGGACATTTTCTTTTATTTTTATTTTTAACATTACCATTTTTATTATTTATTTCATTTATATAATTTTTTTACTCACAATATACCATTTAATATTGTCATTGTATGTTATAGGCTAGGGGTGAGCAAACTTTTTATGCCGAGCCCCCCTTTTCATCCATAAAATTTCTCAGGCCCCCCCCTGACTGATGTAATCAAAATCACATGGAAAAAAAAAAACCCCTTTATTAAACGGTATACAATATAAATCCAAATATGTTTAAATACTTACATATTTCAACAGCTCGCGTTGCAAAATTAGGCTGCGTCCACGCTGCCACTGAGAGCGGTGACATCACCAATTCTCCAAGCATGAGCACAGGGTGTCCTGCATACTTTTGCAAGCGTGGATCGGGGCTATTTGTGTGTGTCTGTGTGTGTATTGACTGCTGCTGAGCGCACATCAAAGTCAATTTTGTTTGTCTCCCCAAGCGCCAAGCTTGGGAGAGCATACGTGCACAAAGGCAATCCTTTGGGGGGGCAGTCATCCACCTCTTTGCTACCTCCCTTCCCTCTCCCTGCTCCTCCCCATACCTCCGAAGCCCCTGCGCGTGCGCTCACACACCATCATGTTGCCGCCACCTGCACTATCCTGTTCAGCCACCCGCACACATCTTCGGCTGCCCGCCCATGCACATCTACTTGGCCACCCCTCGCGCACAGGGTCTACCAGCCCGCGCACCCAGTTTTTGTCGCACGCCGCCTGCGCCCCCCTAAATAATCTTGCGCCTCATTGCCCCCCCAGTTTGCGCATCACTACATTACAACACACACTCTCTCAATCAATCACCACACACACACACACACACACACACACACACACACACACACACACACACACACACACACACACACACACACACACACACACACACACACACACACACACACCACAAACTCAATCCCCACACACACACACAATCCCCACAAACATGCTCAATCCCCCCACACACACTCAATCCCCACACACTCAATCCCCCCCCACACACTCAATCCCCACACACACTCAATCCCCACACACACTCAAATCACCACACACACACTCAATCCCCACACACACACACACAATCCCCCCCCCCACACACACACACTCAATCCCCCCCCACACACATACACTCAATCCCCCTACACACACACACACTCAATCCCCCCCTACACACACTCAATCCCCTCACACACACACACACACTCAATCCCCCCCCACACACACAATCCCCCCCACCACACTCAATCCCCCCACCACACACAATCCCCCCCTCCACACACAATCCCCCCCTCCACACACAATCCCCCACCACACAATCCCCCCCACACACAATTCCCCAAACTCAATCCCCACACACACAAACTCAATCCCCACACACACACACAATCCCCCCCCCCACACACACAATCCCCCCCCCCACACACACACACTCAATCCCCCCCCCTCACACACACACAAACTCAATCCCCCCCACACACAAACTCAATCCCCCCCTCCACACACACACAAACTCAATCCCCCCCCCACACACACCCACACTCAAATAACACACACACACACACACACTCAAATACACACACACACACACACACACTTTCTCCTGGGGGGGCGACATGCTCCGATCCCCCAACCCCCCATGCTGCTGAAAACTGGTGTGGGAAGCAGACAGGAAGAGAAGGATGGCTTGTCTGTGTGCAGAGAGAAGCCCCGCCCCCTCTGCAAGACACAGACATAGAAGCAGCAGCACAGAGCTTCTAGCCGCCCGTGCACAGCTCTGCCCGCCCCCAGGTTTCCCTGCAAACAGCCCGTGCCCCCCCCTACATAATCATGCACCCCCCAGTTTGCGCACCGCTGTTATAGGCTATTATTTGCACACTTTGTCATTTTGTTTATGTATAACATTAGTCATTATTGAGAGTATATACTATTAAGTAAATTAATTGTACTTTACATACAATATTTGTATTCTGATTTTTGCTCAGCACAAAAAGGTGCGATCTTTACATCCCTTTTTTCATATATATATATATTTATATATATATATATTTATATAGCGCCATTAATGTACATAGCGCTTCACAGTAGTAATATACGTGACAAACAAATAAATAACAAATAATATAGATAACACATAAAGGGGAGAAGTGCTACAGACATAAAAATAACATTTAGATAAAGGAGTCCCTGCTCCGAAGAGCTTACAATCTAATTGGTTGTTAGGAACAATGTGCAGAGACAGTAGGAGGGCGTCCTGGTAAGTGCGCCTGCAAGGGGCCAAGCTTTATGTATGAGGAATTAATTATCAGCCATGGAGCAACTCATATGCTTCCTTAAGCAGGTGTGTTTTTGAGGTGGCTCTTAAAGGTGGATAGAGAGGGTGCTTGTCGGATATTGAGGGGAAGGGCATGTACAGTATATACACATATAAACAGAAATAGTAGCGCTATATAGTTAATGTTATAGGGGGGCTGAGGGAACAGTTATTTATATGATAGAATGACAGTGATATTATCAAAGTAACCTATACAATGTAAAAAAAAGCCCCAAAAATAAAATCCAAAAGAATAAAAACAAAAAGTCCTACCAATTTTCACATGGGTAGTCCTGAGAGAGGAAAGTAAATTGCTATCAATTAAATCCTTTGGAGCACTTTGCAGCTTCTTTAATGGAATAGCCACCCACAGAGATTCCTAGAGATAAAAAATAAAAGGAAGCAGAGGCTTCATAGCATAAATCTGTATAAGAAGGGTGGGTTTATTAAAATAGGAATGCAGCATGGTCCAAAAGAACTGTACTTACAAGTGGGTAAAGGAATATACACATTGGAGAGAAATCTCTAAACAGGCTACATCACCACAGGTTGAGGGGTCCACAGTAAATCAGCTGGGCACTTGGAAACCGGATGATTTCAGCTGCCTGCTCTTGCCACAAGCAGATGGTATCTTTTGGCAGTTTCGAATGAGCTCCTTAGTCTTGCTATAAGCAGCGTTGTAAATCAGCTGCACACACTGTCAGCTGTCGAGCCTCCACGAACAGCCAGACCTCCTCACGTTGCTAAATGCATGGATGGTGATGTGACCTCACGGCCCTACGCGTTTCGTCTCGCTTGGTGACTTTATTAGGATCATCCAGGTAATGTGGTTGCAGCCTCTCTTCTCCAAGTTGCTCCAACAAATTTTCTGATTTCATCCTCCCATCTTACTTTTGGTCGTCGTCTTGTTCTTTTAATCTCTCTTGGAATCCAGTTGAGTACCATGTTTGTCCAACAATGGTAATTTATTCTTGTGATATTTCCATCCCACTGCCATTTTAATTTCTTCACCCTTGTGAAAATGTCGCAGAATTTTGCTTGCTTTTGAACCAATTCATTATTTTTCCTGTCTTTTTGGGTAATACCGTTGGATGATACGTTGGATGCACAGCCTTTTAATGTTGATCTGTCGTCTTATTTGAGTGCAATGTATTTCTTCTTTCCAGCCATACAGTGGCGGCCGCCTTTATCCCCGTGGGGCCGTATCGGCGCAACTCTGATAACCGCGGACAGATGCATTTTGGTTTTTTTTGGGTCCGGAGTGTATTGCGGTATTTTAGCGCTCGTAATATTAGCATTTTATTATCGCTGTCTGCAATACTGAAATACCATCTAAAAACTCAGGGGGGCGTTCGCGAGCTTTTGTCTTCGAAGTCTAATACTTTAGCAGTTCAACCTACGTCAGTACACAGTCTGCGTGTGCGCGCGCAGTAATTGTAAATTTGCATATTTATACATGCATTTGCAGTGCTGTACTGTATGTCTCATTTGAAAATTGTTGAAACGCATAGGCGTGTACAGTACTGTAACAGTATCACATTTCGGCATATACAGCGCTCTCCCCTCGCTCACCTGCGCACACACACAGGATAATTTACTGCACTGCAGGGTATTTCAACTTCTTATCTTCTCTACAGTGCAGTACACCTCTCCCACACCATTCCTTTGAATGTGTGTCTTTCTGGTTTCAATCACATTCCTGCTTGCTTGCGAAGTTCAAGAGTGATTTTTTATTTTATTTTATTTTTTTATTTTTATTTTCTCCAAAAGCATGCGTCTGTAAATTCACCACTGCTTGCTTGCGAAGTTCACACAAGCCTGCCTAAACCATCTTGATATTACAATATTCAATCTGTGCTGTAGCTTTTGACTGTGCTGTTGCGTTTTACTGCACATGGTTGATTTGTGTGCTTTTTATGTACTGTATTTGGGGGTGTAGGGATCAAATTATTATCATGACCTGCCTTTTGAAAATATGCCATTTCTTTGAACTGCAGTACAGCTAATCCTTCATGCAGTTGTACCCTGTTCCCCCCTCCCCCACGCACACACACAAGGCTCGCTCAAGGATTTGAAACTCTTATCGACAGACACCTCTACAGAGTCATTCAGTTTCTGAAGCTTGCCATTGTGTTTTTAATCCGTCCCTAGCCGAGCGTCACCTCTCTACGCCTGCGCGTAATCTTCTTTGGGATGGGAGCTAGCTGATGATTACTGCGCATGACTCACCCATCCACCCCCCCAACCCTCTGAGGCTTTGTTTACGGTAACGCTTTTGAAAATCCCTTCTCGAATTTGATATGTAAATCTGATTTGCACAGCACTGTGAAATTGAGAGTTAAAAAAAACATTATCTGATTCATGTTGTTGATGCAGTAAATTACCACTTTTTGTCATTCTTTCTTTTTCTTTGGTGTAGGTGGGGGGGGGGGGGGTTGTCAATGATTATGATTATCATGAATGTAAATAAATATTTATTTTATTTTATCAGGAACAAAAAAAAACAAATATAAAAATAATTATGAATAATAAAAAATGCAGTCTTTATTAATTTCTTCTGTCAGATGGAAATTGAGGGCCGGTGGATAATCATGAATAATGCACATTGATAATAATATTAATTAATAATATATAATATATAATAATGTATATTATAAGGTAATTTTTTTCGTCTTTATCTTCTTCCTCATTCTGTGTACAGAGATGTAGGTGTGTAGCGCACAGCATCCAGCAGAGAACAGGTCTGGCAAAAACTTTCTTTATTGGCAAGGCATTAAAAAGAGGGGCGCAACCCTTCAACGCGTTTCGTGCAAAGCACTTTGTCAAGAAGTGCCTCTACACGATATACAGCCACTTAAATACACAAAGTCTGTCAAATCTCGCGATATCTCGTGACGTCATCAGACCGCTACTATCCAATCAGAAGGATATTCCCCGCGCATGCGCGACGTGATCGAGCCCAGCGCCAGCAAGATCACTGCATACCACGCCTCTCACCGTCCCTGCGATGTGCACCCGCTGGTAGACACAACGCTGATCAGGAGACCAGCCATGGGAGCGGCAATCAAGTACACCGGACCCCTCGCCCCGCGCATGCGCATGCGGACATTCCAAACATGCCTGATCTACTGACTGATCGGTGCAGCTGAGCTGTCAAGTGTAAAAGAAGCAGACTCATCTGCACCGCTCCCCCAGCAGGGCAATAACAGGTTAATACACTACACATAAAAGGGCGGCCCATATCCACACAGATCTACGTTTAGCATGGCCCATAATGTTGCTATGCATCAAAGCAATTTAAACAAATACAATTTATTATCTAAACACTTAGCTAAACTACTCTAAACAAGATACCTTATTAAAATATAAGTATAAGCTATACTCATGTAAAAACAAATTGCTCCCTCATGATGAACATGATCATTATGTATATATGAACAACAATAATAATTTGCATGTTAATAATTTCTACTGTGGAGAGCCTAATAGAAAAAACACAGTAATGTATACTTTTTGACAATGTACACAAAGGTATTATTGAAAGCCATTATACTACAGTGGAAGTGAGGGACTACCAATAGTTTTATATTTGTGCCAGGTTTTGAGCAATTTTTCCATTATTAAAGATTTTAGATTTGTAATTGATACTGTTCTTATCCCAAACCAACCATATAATGAATCATCAGCACAAGAATTTGTTATCTATAGACAATTCGTATAAACAAGTTCAATCATATAAACTGTCATATGATGTCCACACAGTGTATTACAAAAATCATTATCAGGTCTGTTCCCAAAGAATGCTGTCAAAATTGAAATACATTTTTATTATTATTATTTTTTTGTAGATATTAGGACAGTTCTATTTAGATTATACGAATCCGTACTTTTCTATCATAAAGTCCATGATTACTTTATGAAGTGGTTTATAGTCCACTCCACATTAATTCCTTCTGGGAACCTTGTTCTGAGCGTAAAGATCCAAAAGGATTCTCTACAATTCAGAGTCTTGAGAACATCTCCCCCTCTCTCTTGTTTTTTAATTTTCTCTAAACCTATGAACGTGAAGTTCTTTATACTGCCCTTACTACATTGCGTAAAATGTTTCGACACTGGGTGGTCCAGATCCCCTTTGCGAATTAGTCTACAATGTTCTTGCATTCTAATTTTTAGAGCCCTCGTAGTTCTACCAACATATCTCTTCCCACATCCACAACTGATGAGATAAACTACAAAACTTGTATTACAGTTAATATAGCTACCAATGTTATACTTTTTATGTGGACTGTGGGAAAAGAAATGCTGCGAGGGCTTCATAAATTGACACATGTTACAGCTATTGCATCTATACGAGCCCTTCGTCAGGAACCGGTCAGACTCACCCATTTTGGTAGAGATTACACTTGGTGAAATAAACGTGGCTAATGTCTTAGCTCGCCTGTATACACACTTTGGGCCGGACTTTGTATACTCACTAAGAATGGGATCCATTCGTAATAGTTCCCAATGTTTGTTTATTATCTCTCGAACCTGACCACTTGATCTATTGTATTGAGATATAAATAGGGGGCACACCTTGTCATTGTGGTGAGTTGTGTTCTTCCCCTTTTGCTCATTCCTCATCCTGGACCCGGGGGGAAGTGTGTTTTCTCTATCCATTTTCATTACTTCTGTGACAGTGGATTGGAGGGTCTCCCGATCATACCCTCTTTCTATGAATTTCTTGGTCAGCACCTCAGACTGGGCCTTGAATCACTCATTGTGGAGCAATTCCTCCGTAGTCTGATGTACTGACCTTTGGGTATTCCCTTTACCACTGATCTGGGGTGACAGCTGTCCGCTCTAAGAAATGAATTCCTTGAGTTCGTTTTTGTATACACATCTGATTGTATTTTTTGGTCCATATCAATATAGAATAGAATGTCAAGGTAGCTAATGTGTTGTGAGTGATAATTTATCGTAAAGTGAATATCTAAAGTGTTTTTATTAATTTGGTTAAAAAATTCCAATAGTGTTTCTGTGCTCCCGTGCCATATAAAAATTAAGTCGTCTATAAAACGTTTATAAAAAATGATATTGTGTCTAAACAGATTGGTGCTATTGTAAATGAAAGTGTTCTCCCACCACCCCATAAACAAATTGGCATAGGAGGGGGCAAAACTTGTCCCCATTGCCGTCCCCCGAAGTTGTAAATAAAACTTGTGCTCAAAAAGAAAATAATTGTGTGTAAGAAGAAAAAGTATAGATTCCATGATGAAGGTTGTCATAGGCAGAGAGCTACCTGGACATTCTATAAAGTGTCGGACAGCTGTCAGGCCCAGATCGTGTTGTATTATCGAGTAGAGGGAGACCACATCCATAGTCACCCACAGGTATTCTTTATTCCAAGAAATCTTTTCTATTTTGGTAAGTAAGTCACCTGAGTCCAGAATGTGGGATGGCAAGGCCCTAACAAAAGGCTGCAGATAGGAATTGACATACCGAGACAGACCATCTCCCAAAGATCCGATGCTAGAGACAATCGGCCGACCAGGAGGGTCGACCAAAGTCTTGTGGATCTTTGGGAGATGGTGATATATCGGTATGACAGGTTGAGGATTTATTATAAAATTGGATTCATCTTTATTCAATACATGTGTTGCTGTTCCTAAATCTACTAACTCCAGTAGTTCCCTTAAAAAAAGTTCTGTAGGGTCCCGTGGTAGTACAGAGTAGGATGACACATCCCCAAGTTGGCGAAAGGCTTCCCTGAAATAGTCTGTCCCTATTTATATCTCAATACAATAGATCAAGTGGTCAGGTTCGAGAGATAATAAACAAACATTGGGAACTATTACGAATGGATCCCATTCTTAGTGAGTATACAAAGTCCGGCCCAAAGTGTGTATACAGGCGAGCTAAGACATTAGCCACGTTTATTTCACCAAGTGTAATCTCTACCAAAATGGGTGAGTCTGACCGGTTCCTGACGAAGGGCTCGTATAGATGCAATAGCTGTAACATGTGTCAATTTATGAAGCCCTCGCAGCATTTCTTTTCCCACAGTCCACATAAAAAGTATAACATTGGTAGCTATATTAACTGTAATACAAGTTTTGTAGTTTATCTCATCAGTTGTGGATGTGGGAAGAGATATGTTGGTAGAACTACGAGGGCTCTAAAAATTAGAATGCAAGAACATTGTAGACTAATTCGCAAAGGGGATCTGGACCACCCAGTGTCGAAACATTTTACGCAATGTAGTAAGGGCAGTATAAAGAACTTCACGTTCATAGGTTTAGAGAAAATTAAAAAACAAGAGAGAGGGGGAGATGTTCTCAAGACTCTGAATTGTAGAGAATCCTTTTGGATCTTTACGCTCAGAACAAGGTTCCCAGAAGGAATTAATGTGGAGTGGACTATAAACCACTTCATAAAGTAATCATGGACTTTATGATAGAAAAGTACGGATTCGTATAATCTAAATAGAACTGTCCTAATATCTACAAAAAAATAATAATAATAAAAATGTATTTCAATTTTGACAGCATTCTTTGGGAACAGACCTGATAATGATTTTTGTAATACACTGTGTGGACATCATATGACAGTTTATATGATTGAACTTGTTTATACGAATTGTCTATAGATAACAAATTCTTGTGCTGATGATTCATTATATGGTTGGTTTGGGATAAGAACAGTATCAATTACAAATCTAAAATCTTTAATAATGGAAAAATTGCTCAAAACCTGGCACAAATATAAAACTATTGGTAGTCCCTCACTTCCACTGTAGTATAATGGCTTTCAATAATACCTTTGTGTACATTGTCAAAAAGTATACATTACTGTGTTTTTTCTATTAGGCTCTCCACAGTAGAAATTATTAACATGCAAATTATTATTGTTGTTCATATATACATAATGATCATGTTCATCATGAGGGAGCAATTTGTTTTTACATGAGTATAGCTTATACTTATATTTTAATAAGGTATCTTGTTTAGAGTAGTTTAGCTAAGTGTTTAGATAATAAATTGTATTTGTTTAAATTGCTTTGATGCATAGCAACATTATGGGCCATGCTAAACGTAGATCTGTGTGGATATGGGCCGCCCTTTTATGTGTAGTGTATTAACCTGTTATTGCCCTGCTGGGGGAGCGGTGCAGATGAGTCTGCTTCTTTTACACTTGACAGCTCAGCTGCACCGATCAGTCAGTAGATCAGGCATGTTTGGAATGTCCGCATGCGCATGCGCGGGGCGAGGGGTCCGGTGTACTTGATTGCCGCTCCCATGGCTGGTCTCCTGATCAGCGTTGTGTCTACCAGCGGGTGCACATCGCAGGGACGGTGAGAGGCGTGGTATGCAGTGATCTTGCTGGCGCTGGGCTCGATCACGTCGCGCATGCGCGGGGAATATCCTTCTGATTGGATAGTAGCGGTCTGATGACGTCACGAGATATCGCGAGATTTGACAGACTTTGTGTATTTAAGTGGCTGTATATCGTGTAGAGGCACTTCTTGACAAAGTGCTTTGCACGAAACGCGTTGAAGGGTTGCGCCCCTCTTTTTAATGCCTTGCCAATAAAGAAAGTTTTTGCCAGACCTGTTCTCTGCTGGATGCTGTGCGCTACACACCTACATCTCTGGAATTCGTTTATATAGCAGCACGCATTGGAAGGGAGACTCTGGAGGTGAACAGACTGTGAGTACTCTCAAGGGGCTATCCCAATGAGGTGAAGGAGGGTGTCCTAGGACAACTTCCCTAATCTTCAGGGCTTCCTGGTGCCCCCACTCCCATCATTATGGACTGAGTATATCAATGCACAATACCTTAATACCCAGTGTCTCCCTCCCTTCAGAAGCACACATACAGCACTTTGAGCACCATTGTTCTATTCATTCTGTGTACAGTAGTTCATTGAGAGAGGAGAGGTTTTGTGTACATCATGATTTTAGTTTAGATACTGTACACTTAACTGTACAAACAGTTCATAGACATTACACGATATCCCCCCCTTCTCCCCCAGTCCATCCTTTTTTTCTGAAAAGACAAGATAGCAAAAAATTAGTGCAGTTATGTGCATACTGTATTATGGCATTGTGTGCTGTATAGTACTGTCAAACTAGTCTATACTGGAACTACTGTATACTGTGACTACTGTTAAATACTTTGTAAACAGATGGCTGGTGCTGCTCTCTCTGGAAAGAAAAAAAATTGAGCAGTTAGGTGCATACTATATTATGACATTGTGTACTGTATAGCTACTCCATATTGGACTACAGTATGCAGTTAGTACTGTCAAACAAGTCTATACTGGAACTACTGTATACTGTGACTACCAGGAAAGAAAAAATCTGTGCCATACTTACCTGTATCATACTGTACTTATAATACTACAGTACAGTACTATACCATACTACCTTCCTGATGCTTGCCCATTACGCGCGATCACAATGAGCAACACAGTCGCAATATGGTCAATATATTTATTGCATCGTTCCACGGTGAATACATCGTTCCAAAAACTCAGTATGCCTGGCGCAACTCATCCTTTTTGGAGGGTTTCACGACTTTTCGGATATGGTCCTTCAGCTCATGCCAGACCATTTCGATAGGATTGAAGTCTGGCGATCTGTCATTGGAAAAAAAGGACAATTAGTTTAAGAGATACAGTACACAGTAAAAACTGTGGGAAACAAATGAGACACGGTTACCGCACTTACAGTACAGTGCATACAGTAAGGCTACACTAGTAAAGTACAGTGTATAACGCTACATTATATTTCATATATTTTACCTTCAAAGATGACAATGCATCCTGGTCCACGCCTAGAGATGGCACCCACACATGCAGCTTCACGGGGTGTTTTGGCTGCGGCTTCAAAGATATGCGGCCTTTTTTGTGGAATGCAAAGGTGGCAAATCTCTCCAGCGAAACAGTAGACTCGTCAGTGAAGATGCAATCCTGGAAAGTTTCTCCACTGTCGATCCATGCCTGGGCCTGGACCACTCTCTTGATTTTGTTAACATCCCATATCATAGGGTACGCTCTGTAATGACAAGGAATAAATAATTTTATAGGTACAGTACAGTTTCTTAAACAACACTTTTACCTCCTGTACTGTCTAGTACTAACCTCACACGTCCATATTTCCATCCAATTCTGCGTCTCATCTTCTTTGTGCTGGTCTCGGATACAGTGAGATTGTGATTTTGCTGCAGAGTGTATTTGACCCTTAATGCACTCTTCTATATCTCGTTATATTGTGTAATGAATGGCACCATCTGATGAAACTTATTTTGTTTATCTTTTTTCTTATATTTAAGCAGATCATTCCTTTCTAGATTGGTTACCTTTTCTATTGTTTCATCCAATAAACTCTCTGGATAATTTCTTTCAACGAATTTCTGCTTAAGTTCTTCTCATCATTCTCTTCACTTATTTTGTCGACCAGAAGAGTTATCTCCCTACAATGTACAGAGAAACAACAATCCGGTAAGTTACAGTGCAGTAGGCCACAAGCACAGCACATCATTTGCAGTAAAAATAGTATACAATGAGATAGATCTACACAATATATAGTTGTATTAATATGCAGCAATATAAACAATAGATATACTGTAGTTATATAAATATACCGAAATAACTATAAAATTAGATACACTGGCGACACAGTTTATTACACTGCGGCCAGATCCGCAAGCCGGGAGATTTCCCGGCTTGCTAGTGGCCGCCCCTCGGCGTGCCGCGCGTCATAGACGCGCGGTCACGCGTCTTCGGGAGCGTGCGCCCCCTGCACGCGCGTCCAGGGGCTCCCCGAGGGAGCCCTGGTGTCCCGCGATCGCGGGACAGCGGCAGGGGGTTCCGGGGGACCCGGCGGACCCGGCAGCGGTAGGGAGAGCGCCCCGATCGGAGGGCGCTCTTCCGCTGCTTCGGCGCGCGCCCGTCACTCTCGGGCGCGCGCCAGGCTACTGCTGCGGCACAGAACGGGCAAATGCTCGAATAAACTGTGCCGCAGCAGTAGATCTACACAATATATAGTTCTATTAAAATGCAGCAATATAAACAATTATATACTGTTGTTATATAAATATACCGAAATAACTATAAAATTAGATAGATCAACACAATATATAGTTCTATTAATATGCAGCAATATAAACAATATAAATATTGTTGTTATAAAAATATACCAAAATAACTATAAAATTAGATAGATCTACACAATATATAGTTCTATTGATATGCAGCAATATAAACAATCATATATATACTGTATTATATAGTTATATAAATATACTTATGCGTTAGTTACCGTTGGTGTATTCGTGCGTTGTCTGTTTTTTCTGTGTGCATGATAGCACACGTGGTTGATGGCACAACGAGGCCAGAAGCAGCTAACCAGCGTTGGATAGCAGCAATTCGGTGTCCGCTCGTGTACATCTCCTTAATTCGCATGCTGAGCTCCTTGGAAATCTTTTTAACAGGCATTGCTGCGAGTAGAAAGAAATACAAACACAAGAATGTATATTCGATGTTTAGTCGATGTGTATTCAATGTGCAGTGAATCCACAAAATGGATGGTGTATTTATACGTTAATGACTCACATTGGAGTACGCCCACTTTCAACATCTGTACCTCGTCACCATGCATAAAAGGTTACACACATTGCATAGCCCACCACTCGATGATCTTTATCTGAACTTGCCCTTGTCCAGATACTGCATTGTGCCATCTGCTTCCATGGATCAACCCCGATTCTACGGACGCAGGAAGCCGCTCTCACGGAAATCTACAGCCCATCTTCTCCACTACTCCTCCACGATGCTGCCGCCGCTCTCCCGGAAACCCACAGGCCATCTTCGCCACTGCTCTTCGACGACGCTGCCACTGGTGCCCCTGAAAATCCACGGGTCACTTTCTCCATCCCTCTTCGACGACGCTGCCGCTTCTCCTCTCCCGGAAATCCACAGGTCACCTCATCCATCCTTCTTCGACGATGCTGCTGCTTCTCTCCATGGAACCCCCATCTCATCCTCCGTAGCACCCATCCACCCAGATGTCCACAGCACCCCATGCACAAGAACCAGCTAGTTAGACCGCATGCTGAATGGGTTAAGTGTGGATATCCCCGAGAACTCTACTATTCTGGTAAAGATAGATCTGCTTCTGGAGACCATGCTAAATATGGATCAACGGATGCAGAAGATGGATCAACGGATGGAGAAGATAGAGACTGACATAGCGGGGATACATAATTTGCAAGGTGTTCATGCCCCTGTATCCCCGACACTGGAGCAGGAGGGTGGCATGGGTGTGATGAATGGGACCTTCGACCGCCTTCCAACACTAAGCGCACCCCCTCCACCAGAAGAATTTGTGTACATGTATGCCGTTGAGGAGGAGGATAACATGACAACCCCGTCAAGACCACGCCAGGAGACAACACGGCGACCAAGACAGGAGGAAAGCTTCCTCCCAGACAACCTACCCTCGCTCGCCGCCACAAGTACACACGCTCACAGAAGAACACCTGCTCCCAGAACCCAACCTACATATGCTTGCATCAATACAGTGCCCGACATCATCCTGCGCGAGCTGCCACCGGCACTCAGGAAGAAGTATAGGGTGATGAGTGCTGGTTTACCCCAGAAGTATGGCATGTTAATTTTTAAGCACCACGTGTCCTAATTGGTGTACTGCGGGTGGGTCTACAAAGTGAACTACGAAGGAAATCGCGAAAAAGGGCGCTTCTTGAAAATTTAAGAAGGACTATTGTGGAGGAATTGTGGCGCTATTTTTCAATAACAGATCCTTTAATGAAAATCGTTCGAGACTCCATTAATGGCATTTTAAGCCATACAAGGCATCGGCCCTGGAAGGACAATCTGGTGGGTATAGCATTTGCGTGACTGTTCAACTCTTGTTTATTTTTTGTAAATGTTTCTGTAAATGTTTTGACTTGCTGTACTTTAATAAAGGAGATGTTGCGTGTTTTAACTTGTATTAATAAAGAAATGTTTTTACTTACTGTACACAGGACCTGCACAATTCCAGTCCCCGAGGGCCGCAAACAGGCACGGTTTTCAAGGCTCTCCTGAAAACCGGGCCTGTTTGCGGCCCTCGAGGACTGGAGTTGTACAGGCCTGAATGACTGTTCTGTACACCATCCTACTGTAAATGTTTTGACTTGTTGTACTTTAATAAAGGAGATGTTGCGTGTTTTAAATTTCCTGAATAAAGAATTTTTTTTAATAACACCATACTGTTGTGCTGTACATGTTTTAACTTGTATTAACAAAGAAATATTTTTACTTACGGTACACAGGACCTGCCCAATTCCAGTAACCGAGGGCCGCTAACAGGTCGGTTTTCAAGGCTCTCCTGAAAACCAGGCCTGTTTGCAGCCCTCGAGGACGGGAGTTGTTCAGGCCTGACTGACTGTTCTGTACACCATCCTACTGTAAATGTTTTGACTTGCTGTACTTTAATAAAGGAGATGTATGTTGTGTGTTTTAAATTTCCTGAATAAAGGATTTTTTTTATTTACACCATACTGTTGTGCTGTACATGTTTTAACTTGCTGTACTTTAATAAAGGAGAAACCATACTAACATAATACATGTAGAATAATTGCATACTTTTTATTTTTTCGGTTTATTAGACAGAATATATAAAAAAATATTGTATACGGTCTGAAAACATCAGCATACTGTTTCAGGTATTCTATCCTACTCAATAACAACGGCCACTAAACTGTAGACTCCGGTACTTGTTTTTTTTACTCAGATTCAGCAATGTGCAGGCATTGTAACACAAAGTGATATTATCCATCGAAATCCCTCCATTTGCCGTTTTCCGCATGAGATGACAAAATTTTCTTTTCTGAGGAACAAAAAAAAAGTAAAAGTTTTACTGTAATGGTCAGTCAGTCAGTCAGTCCCCTAAAGAAGTTCCCACAGTCAGTCTCACCAATAATTTTCTCGGGGGGCGTCTCCTGTTCACATGCGCATGCACCTACCGTGGATGTGATGACACGCATACAGTATGCGTTTCAAGAAGGTTCCAATGCGCATGCGCCTAGCTTTTCACCAATTGTGCAGTATCTACTGTAGAAGCCGCTCAGCCAATGATATTGCTTACAGGAGAATTGCTTGACTTTTGAATCTCACTGATATTGATATTTTCAAAATAAAAAAAACAGAATAAAATACGGCAACATTACTCACCATAGACTTTCCCAATCAGCTGGCGCCGAGCCACTGCCAGTCCCGTATTCTTGATCATACACGTCGTTGACAGGTGACAGCGGGACTACTACACCTGTAGTCAGCTGATGAGGCTGGAAGTCGCTTAGGTACATGCAAGCTTGCTCGAATCTGTACTCGAAATCTGGCTCTGGCTGCAGGTATCAGTGTGGGGACAGACAGCAAGGGTTGCAGGTCACCAGATTTTCACTGACGGTCGGTCCGTTATTGATAGCTGTCGCTGTTGCATTGCTTGCCAGCGACTGACGTTTCTTAGTTGGTTTTAACACGACCTTTCGCCTTTTGCCGTCTTCATGATCATAGATACGGGAAAACCCGGTGATACACACCAATACCCTCCAATAAAATCGGGATCAATACGAAAAAAACATGGATCGCTACATAACTTTTTCCTTATTGCACGCTTCCACACATGAGCATCTGGCGAAAATTTGTAAAAGTCATTGTTTTCGATAAAATACTGAAACATTTGAACAACTGTTGCCATCTTATCATCTGTTGCATTAATCGCGGTCCATATTAAATAAGCGTACTTTCTGTCGGGTTTTTGGAACACGGACTGCAGTTGTGCACTCATGGCGGGACACTCAGGACAATAACCAGACCAGAAACTGTGCTTGTCTTTTTTTAATATGAAAAGCCTAAATTGATACATTATTGTAACTTCTTCCTTCAGTCCCAAGGCCAATTTACAATGGACCACTGTGGTATTTTTTTTAAACACCTGCAAGTCGACACATTACTGAAGCGCATACACATTACAATTCATGAATATCTGCCACCTGGCGGATACGCGAGGAATTGCAACCAATTAAATCCGAACCATTATCAATAAACACATCAACCGCGGTTGGCAACATGAATGCGGTATGAATGCGATCAGAATGCGGCATGAACATGGTGAAGTGCGGTGAAGTGCGTGGCATTCGGGAAAAAAATCCCGGAAAAATTCGGAGATGTTGGAGAATAAAAGGGGCCGCGGCTGTATATTGCTGCTTTGTTTTCTTAAAGCTTTTTTATTCAATAGTTTTCCTCAACATATCACAGTTAAATTTTCTTACATACTGTATTCAATTATAGTAGTACTGAAACAGCTATGGTTCG